>NC_000074.6:39455264-39675264 GCF_000001635.26 Mus musculus
AAGTACGGGTGTGTACAATGTGAGAGTGTGTGTTGACATCAATGTGTGAGTGCTGGTACACATAAAACTCATGAAGAGGTTGGTGGACAACTTCAGATGTCTGTTTTTGTTTCCTCTTTGTTTGAGACAAAGTGTGTTGTCCATTGCTGCGTATTTCAGGCTATTTGGCCCAATAGCTTCTTGGAGTCTTTCGTCTTGCCTCAAATCTCCATATAGGAGGCCTGGGATTAGATTTCTATTTCTTTGCCCTGATTTATGTGAGGTCTGGGGATTTGAGTTCAGGTTCTCATGCTCAGCATTGTTTTCAATACTGTTAGAGTAGCCAAAATACAGATAGTTAATTTCAGTTTAGTAGGGGCTCTATATCATAGGATAGTTTGAAAGTCATTTTAGAGTCACTAGGAAGAATTTCTTAGTCCTTCCATATCATCCAGTTCAATTTGATTTCTAACATTCCTGAAAAACATGCGGATTAAATATTAAAATATGGCCTCCACTCTCACTCCTTCCCGTCGGTGCGGAGCTCGGATCCGAGCAGCTCTCAGCCCGCCACAGCTTGGATGTGTGCTCAGGACAAGTGCTCAGCTCCTCCACTTGAGATCGATAGCCACTACACCAGCGCCACGGGCATCGGGGACTTGAACTAGCTGAGTGCAGCCATCCCTGCCACACGAGTGGAGGTGTCAGTGTCCTGCAGTTTGGAAGAACTGACATGATCGATAATACTTTGAATCCTGGTTTTGTAAGAAAATTTATTCTGGATTATTTCTTTGAAAAAAGAGAGAATGTTCGTTTTGACTTATATGATGTTGATTCAAAGAGTCCCTACTTGTCCAAACATGACTTTCTGGGACAAGTGCTTTGTACTTTGGGGGAGATTGTTGGTTCACAGGGAAGTTGCCTGGAAAAGCCAATAGTAGGAATTCTAGGCAGGAAATGTGGAACAATCATACTGACGGCAGAGGAGCTAAACTGCTGCAGGGATGCTGTGTTGATGCAGTTCTGTGCAAACACATTGGATAAGAAGGATTTCTTTGGGAAGTCAGATCCTTTCCTTGTATTTTATCAAAGCAATGAGGATGGTAGCTTTACAATTTGTCACAAGACAGAAGTGGTCAAAAACACTCTAAATCCTGTGTGGCAAGCGTTCAAGATCTCAGTGCGAGCATTGTGCAACGGGGACTATGACAGAACAATCAAGGTAGAAGTGTATGACTGGGACCGAGATGAGAGTCAGGATTTCATTGGAGAATTCACGGTGGCCTATGGAATGGCACTGAAGGCTGTAGGAGAAATCGTTCAAGATTATGACAGCGATAAGATGATCCCAGCCCTGGGTTTTGATGCAAAGCTGCCTCCAGATGGAAGGATATATCACGAGTTTGCCTTGAATGGCAACCCTCAGAATCCTTACTGTGACAGCATTGAAGGTGTCATTGAAGCTTACTATAGAAGTCTGAAGTCTGTCCAGTTGTATGGGCCAACCAACTTTGCTCCCATAATAAACCACGTAGCAAGATTCACATCCTCTGTAAAAGATGGCTCCCAGTACTTTGTGCTCCTCATTGTGACGGACGGTGTCATCTCAGATATGGTGCAAACTAAAGAATCCATAGTTGATGCCTCAAAGCTTCCCATGCCAATAAAACAGTAGGTGTGGGACCTGCAGAATTTGATGCAATGGTTGAATTGGGTGGAGATGATGTAAGAGTTTCCTCCAAAGGGAAATATGCTGAAAGAGACATTGTACAGTTTGTGCCATTCAGGGATTATATTGACAGAACTGGAAACCACATACTCAGCATGGCGAGACTGGCCAAAGATGTCTTAGCTGAGATTCCCGAGCAGTTCCTCTCCTACATGAGAGCCAGAGGAATCAAGCCATCACCGGCATCCCCGCCGTACACCCCTCCTACACACGTGCTGCAGACGCAAATATGACCACACCCAGATGCTGATGTCCCTCACTCGTCAGTCAGAACTGCGAAGCCTGTGCTTTGATCCTGGTGCTCTGCTTTGAACCAGGGAATGAGACACTTTCTCAGTTTGGTTTCAGCAGTCCTGGAAAATGTGCTTTCTTGGATCCAAAACTAATTCTCTTCCTAAACCAAAACTGTAAATAGGGTTGTTGCATGAGCAACGGGGAAATTGTTTAAGATGCTTGACGCAAAGTAGAGATGTCTTCTCTAATTTTTGAATTTTTTTTTGTCGTTGTTCTCGACAGAATAGTAAATTTCCAATGTATTATTGGGAAAAAGCACAAGCTACATTTTTAACACAAATGTTGTCCTTGACTGCTACATATATAGGCCGGCAGTCTCTATGTCGATGTTTACTTGTTACTACTTTTTAAATTTCAATACCTTTATAGCTGTTCTTAAGAGTAAGTTTTAAATAATGAATCCTTTTTTTTTTCTAAATTGCAATATCTATAATCACAGGAGCAATATCTCTTTGAATGACTGTCTGGACATTCATGGTATGAGTAAGGAAGGGAAGAGAAGGAATTAGAGTCTACTTAGTGATTAATATCTGTTTGGGCCAACAGTGGGAGTTTCAACTTATAAACAGATGTGGCCCTGTAATATGCATTTTTTTTCATGGACTTCGGGTTTAAATTTAGACTGCAGTCAATTTATCTTTCAAATGCCAACTAGAAGCAATGAACAGGCAAACATCGTGAACTGTTAATGCACAGAATATACTTTGTATAAAAACCACCATCCTTATAACACTATGATTTAGTGTGTAAAAACAAGAGTATATAACTCCAAACCATGTAGCAGGTGTATTGAACTTTGTATCCAGTTATATCCTGTCTAGATATTTTGATTCAAAGGGATACTGGCTCTCTTGCTTGGGATTTATGTTCTCACCCTTCCATCTTGCCTTCACCGGTTGCACAGGCTGGAGTCTCTTGTGAATTCTCAGTTCAATGTATACAACCCTGTGACTTAGCACACAACACGTTTGTGAAATAAACTCATCCCTCTGCCCCAACCTGCCTGTTTGTGAAATAACCCATCTCACTACCTTGACCTGCCTGCTCACAACCAATTCTAAATAGTTTTCAATGTACAGTTTTTATACGAACTACAGTTTTGTGAAGTTACGTCTACATTTCTTTAGAACAAATGGCCTTAAATTCTTACAGAATTGCCTTCAAAATACAGAAATGTGGACTTATTTGTTGTTCTTTTTTGTGTCAACAGTGTGACTGCTTTCTAACCTCTCTGCTTCCCCCTCTTTGCTACTTGGATTGTTCCTATTGTGTGTGCTCTTGCCACAACTTGGCCTATGGTGACTTTTATAAGCATAAAACTGTTTTACTGGAGAATATGCATAATCCTCATAGCTAACAGTCACAGTTACATAACTGTGATGTGAATTGTCCATTTTTAAGTACCTATTAAAACATTTAAAAGGAAAAAATATTAAAATATTATAGACAAAGCACCTATGCAAATGTTAATGTAGTCTTCATTAATGCCACATTATTCAGAAAGCATTTTTATAGGATTAGTTCCTGTGTCAAATGACTATTCTAGTTTACCCAATCTGTGATCTAGGACAGTTACTGTACCAAGTTTATACAGTTATTACAGGAATACTTGTTCCTATATAAATGCAGGGAGAAACAGAAGTCTATCCTGTCACTACAGCAACATGAGTGTTTTTAGTGTTAATTGAGGCTAGCAACAGCTGATTAATCGTATGAGTAATGACTCATCATGGTAATGCTGAAACTATGATGTATTCACCACACACACCTGCACAATGAGCCTGCTGACTGATGCCATGTATTATCTGATGATAACCTAAGAGCCAATAATAAAAACTCTCCAAAAGCCATAATTGGCACAGATTCTTTACTATGCAACTGCTTGAAGAACTCATGAGGCACAGTGGTTTGTTTCGTTTATGAAAGTAAATCATATTCCCTGTCTACTCACGATGTGTTAAAATGGAAATCACATTTGGTTTGATCTGCAGATTTAACTCCTTACTATTGGTGCATGTTACCTACAAAAGATTTCTAGTGGATCGACCATGTTTTTAATATTTATAAATGTTACTTTTGGACAAAAAGATTTTTCTACTATTATCTTTTCTCCGTGTTACTACTACTTAATTTTCATTTCAGAAAAAGATATCCATGGAGATCTTAAATTCTGTACAAGGTTACTCACAGAATAAGGAGATCCAAGCTAACTAATGATCTCCTTCTTCATTGTCATTGGGTACTTAAAAATTTAACAAGCTACAATCCATATAGCCATAGAGAGTATGTATGAATGGATGGAGCAGGGCTGAATAGGGAGGGTAGAATGAGGAGGGGAAGTGGAAGAGAAGAGGTAGGCGAGGGAGGGAATGAATACAGGGATAGACAGTTAATATAAGTCCATTTGAAGGGCTCAATGGAAACTCAATACAATAAATACCTCTTCAAATATAGACAATAGGTACTTCTTAAAATATATACATATATGATGTGGACCTAAATGAAGTTGCCAAATAATGGGAGACAGAGCCCCAAATGGGTATCTCCCATCGTTGAATACCAGGAATGGGTTGTATCTAATTGAGTCATCCAAGAAAACCCACGGAAATACAAAAGCAATGTAGGCTATGGCCAAGGCTATTGAGTGCTCTCTTCTTACTGACAGTAAAGTCCTATTGCTGAAGACAATACCTACACAACTCATTAGACATGGAAAAGTTGTGCTGGTGCCTACCTAGAGCCTATATGCACACAGACTAGTGTTCATAGTGCTGGAAGGTATAGTACTACTAAAGGAGAAGGGTAAACATCAGTCATGCTACAAACCCTTCAACCTATCATGTTGGCCTGCGTGTAGGACACATTGGTACAATAGTTGTATAAAGCTTGTGGAACCAACCAGCAAAGATTGGATTTAAGGTCTACTTCACTAAGTTGGAACCCTTTACCTGATATGCTCAAAAACCCAAGGCAAAACTAAATTCTACTACTCTTCTAAATGAATTTAGCAATAAAGTTGCTCTTAATGATATTCTACTATACTTATAGATCAGTGTCTTGTTCAACCATCATTAGCAAAACCTCGGGTAGCAATGAGAAAAAATACAGACCTACAGCCAGAAATACATAGAGTAGGAAAATTGAAATATTATGTCCTAAATGGGATGTCTCCATCAAATACAGAATTCAGGAAGGACTCTACAGAAGAGGGGGCAGAAAGAGTATATGATCCAGAAATGATAGAGGACAGCAAGGAAAACTTTCTATCAAACACAGCATGACTGACATACATATGAACTTATGGAGACCCAGTCAGTGTGTACAAAGCCTACACAGTTCTGCACCAGATGAGGTCCTAGAACTGAAAGAAATGGATGAATGGCCTACCTCTATCCCAGAAACTTTCTCCAATTCCTAACCACTTGCAAATGAAAATTTCCAAGTTCCTTGGAAAAGAACTCACTGGGGAAACAAACTATTCTTTTTTTTTAAATTTTTTAATTTTTTTATTATTGGGTATTTATTTCATTTACATTTCCAATGCTATCCCAAAAGTCCCCCACACCCTCCCATACCCACACCCACCTCTTGGCCCTGGCGTTTCCCTGTACTGAGGTGTATAAAGTCGGCACGACCAATGGGCCTCTCTTTCCACTGATGGCCGACTAGGCCATCTTCTGCTACATATGCAGCTAGAGACACCAGCTCTGGGGGGGGTACTGGTTAGTTCATATTGTGGTTCCACCTATCGGGTTGCAGATTCCCCCAGTTCCCTGGGTAATTCCTCAAGCTCCTCCATTGGGGGCCCTGTGATCGATCCATCCAATAGCTGACTGTGAGCATCCACTTCTGTGTTTGCTAAGCCCTGGCATAGCCTCACAAGAGACAGCTGTATCAGGGTCCTTTCAGCAAAATCTTACTAGTATATGCAATGGTGTCAGCATTTGGAAGCTGATTATGGATTGGATCCTCGGGTATGGGAGTCTCTAGATGCTCCATCCTTTCATCTCAGCTCCAAACTCTGTCTCTGTAGCTCCTTCCATGGGTGCCTTGCTCCCAAAACAAGAAGGGGAAAAGTATCCACACCTTGTTCTTCGTTCTTCCGGAGCTTCATGAGTTTCGCAAATTGTATCTTATATCTTGGGTATTCTAAGTTTCTGGGCTAATATCCACTAATCAGTGAGTACACATTGTGCAAGTTCTTTTGTGATTGAGTTACCTCACTCAGGATGATGCCCTCCAGGTACAACCATTTGCTTAGGAATTTTATAAATTCATTCTTTTTAATACCTGAGTAGTACTCCATTGTGTAAATGTACCACATTTTCTGTATCCATTCCTCTGTTGAGGGGCATCTGGGTTCTTTCCAGCTACTGGCTATTATAAATAAGGCTGCTATGAACATAGTGGAGCATGTGTCCTTCTTACCAGTTGAGACATCTTCTGGATATATGCTCAGGAGAGGTATTGCAGGATCCTCCAGTAGTACTATGTCCAAATTTTTGAGGAACTGACAGACTGATTTCTAGAGTGGTTGTACAAGCTAGCAATCCCACCAACAATGGAGGAGTGTTCCTCTTTCTCCACATCCTCGCCAACATCTGCTGTCACCTGAATTTTTCATCTTAGCCATTCTGACTGGTGTGAGGTGGAATCTCAGGTTTGTTTTGGTTTGCATTTCCCTGATGATTAAGGATGCTGAACATTTTTTCAGGTGCTTCTCAGCCATTCAGTATTCCTCTGGCGAGAATTCTTTATTTAGCTCTGAGCCCCATTTTTTAATGGGGTTATTTGATTTTCTGGAGTCCACCTTCTTGAGTTCTTTGTATATATTGGATATTAGTACCCTATCTGATTTAGGATAGGTAAAGATCCTTTCCAAATCTGTTGGTGGCCTTTCTGTCTTATTGACAGTGTCTTTTGCCTTACAGAAGCTTTGCAATTTAAGGAGGTCCCATTTGTTGATTCTTGATCTTACAGCACAAGCCATTGCTATTCTATTCAGGAATTTTTTCCCCTGTGCCCATATCTTTGAGGCTTTTCCCCACTTTCTCCTCTATAAGATTCACTGTCTCTGGTTTTATGTGGAGTTCCTTGATCCACTTAGATTTGACCTTAGTACAAGGAGATAGGAATGGATCAATTTGCATTCTTCTACATGATAACCGCCAGTTGTGCCAGCACCATTTGTTGAAAATGCTGTCTTTTTTCCATTGGATGGTTTTAGCTCCCTTGTCAAAGATCAAGTGACCAGAGGAGTGTGGGTTCATTTCTGGGTCTTCAATTCTATTCCAATGATCTACTTGTCTGTCGCTATAACAGTACCATGCAGTTGTTATCACAATTGCTCTGTAGTACAGCTTTAGGTCAGGCATGGTGATTCCACCAGAGGTTCTTTTATCCTTGAGAAGAGTTTTTGCTATCCTAGATTTTTTGTTATTCCAGATGAATTTGGAGATTGCCCTTTCCAATTCCTTGAAGAACTGAGTTGGAATTTTGATGGGGATTGCATTGAATCTGTAGATTGCTTTTTGCAAGATAGCCATTTTTACTATATTGATCCTGCCAATCCATAAGCATGGGAGATCTTTCCATCTTCTTTGATCTTCTTTAATTTCTTTCTTTAGAGACTTGAAGTTCTTATCATACAGATCTTGCACTTCCTTAGTTAGAGTCATGCCAAGGTATTTTATATTATTTGTGACTATTGAAAAGGGTGTTGTTTCCCTAATTTCTTTCTCATCCTGTTTATCCTTTGTGTAGAGAACGGCCAGCCTCATTCATTAAAGAAACTTTATTCATGCTCAAAGCACACATTGCACTTCACACAATAATAGTGGAATACTTCAACACACCATTTTCATCAATGGGAAGATAATGGAAACAGAAACTAAACAGGGACACAGTAGGTGACAGCAGATGCTGGCGAGGATGTGGAGAAAGAGGAACACTCCTCCATTGTTGGTGGGAGTGCAGGCTTGTACAACCACTCTGGAAATCAGTCTGGCGGTTCCTCAGAAAACTGGACATAGTACTACCGGAGGATCCAGCAATACCTCTCCTGGGCATATATCCAGAAGATGCCCCAACAGGTAAGAAGGACACATGCTCCACTATGTTCATAGCAGCCTTATTTATAATAGCCAGAAGCTGGAAAGAACCTAGATGCCCCTCAACAGAGGAATGGATACAGAAAATGTGGTACATCTACACAATGGAGTACTACTCAGCTATTAAAAAGAATGAATTTATGAAATTCCTAGCCAAATGGATGGACCTGGAGGGCATCATCCTGAGTGAGGTAACACATTCACAAAGAAACTCACACAATATGTATTCACTGATAAGTGGATATTAGCCCCAAACCTAGGATACCCAAGATATAAGATATAATTTGCTAAACACATGAAACTCAAGAAGAATGAAGACTGAAGTGTGGACACTATGCCCCTCCTTAGATTTGGGAACAAAACACCCATGGAAGGAGTTACAGAGACGGAGTTTGGAGCTGAGATGAAAGGATGGACCATGTAGAGACTGCCATATCCAGGGATCCACCCCATAATCAGCATCCAAACGCTGACACCATTGCATATACTAGCAAGATTTTATTGAAAGGACGCAGATGTAGCTGTCTCTTGTGAGACTATGCCGGGGCCCAGCAAACACAGAAGTGGATGCTCACAGTCAGCTAATGGATGGATCATAGGGCTCCCAATGGAGGAGCTAGAGAAAGTAGCCAAGGAGCTAAAGGGATCTGCAACCCTATAGGTGGAACAACATTATGAGCTAACCAGTACCCCGGAGCTCTTGACTCTAGCTGCATATATATCAAAAGATGGCCTAGTTGGCCATCACTGGAAAGAGAGGCCCATTGGACTTGCAAACTTTATATGCCCCAGTACAGGGGAACACCAGGGCCAAAAAGGGGGAGTGGGTGGGCAGGGGAGTGGGGGTGGGTGGATATGGGGGACTTTTGGTATAGCATTGGAAATGTAAATGAGTTAAATACCTAATAAAAAATGGAAAAAAAAGAAACTAACAGAAGTTATGAAACAAATGGACTTAACAGATATCTACAGAACATTTTATCCTAAAACAAAAGGATATACCTTCTTCTCAGCACCTCACGGTACCTTCTCCAAAATTGACTACACAATTGATCACAAAACAGGCCTCAACAGATACAAAAATATTGAAATTGTCCCATGCATCTTATCAGATCACCATGCACTAAGGCTGATCTTCAATAACAACATAAATAATAGAAAGCCAACATTCACATGGAAACTGAACAACACTCTTTTTAATGATACTTTGGTCAAGGAAGGAATAAAGAAAGAAATTAAGGACTTTTTAGAGTTTAATGAAAATGAAGCCACAACATACCCAAACTTATGGGACACAATGAAAGCATTTCTAAGAGGAAAACTCATAGCTCTGAGTGCCCCCAAAAAGAAACTAGAGAGAGCACACACTAGCAGCTTGACAACACACCTAAAAGCTCTAGAACAAAAGGAAGCAAATTCACCCAAGAGGAGTAGACTACAGGAAATAATCAAACTCAGGGATGAAATCAACCCAGTGGAAACAAGAAGAACTTTTCAAAGAATCAACCAAATGAGGAGCTGGTTTTTGAGAAAATCAACAAGATAGACAAACCCTTAGCCAGACTCACTAAAGGGCACAGGGACAACATCCTAATTAACAAAATCAGAAATGAAAAGGGATACATAACAACCGATCCTGAAGAAATCCAAAACACCATCAGATCCTTCTACAAAAGGCTATACTCAACAAAACTGGAGAACCTAGATGAAATGGACAAATTTTTAGACAGATACCAGGTACCAAAGTTAAATCAGGAGCAGGTTAATGATCTAAACAGTTCTATATGCCCTAAAGAAACAAACTATTCTTAAGGGTAGGTTGCATGCCCAGCAGTAGATGTCCAACACAAAATGAACTCAGATTTGAATTCCCAAGAAGCCACTGTCTTTAGAGCTGCCAGTCTATGACCTTCCATGAACACTAAGGAATATTCAATTAAAGAAAATACCTGATGAAGGAGAGATGAGGGGTTGAAAAGTTCACCCAAGCATCTCCTCAGTTTATTAAAAAACAAAACAAAACATAGGCTTAGTTTTCATATAAACACATTCACATGAAATCCCGAGGGCAGAGAAAGCACAGTTTATTTAGGTAATGGGTTTATCAATGGAACAGCATTATTTTCACAAACAAAACTGTAATGCTTAGATTGATGTCAATGCTACTTAGCTTTCCTTTACAGTTTGATAAAAGAATAAAAACATTATGGAGGCTAAAATCATTTTTTTTTCAGAGCAGTGACTCAGTCATGTTAATTATTCAAGAACAGGATTCTGGTGTGTGTGTGTGTGTGTGTGTGTGTGTGTTTAAATGAGTTAAAGCAATGTAATGAAGACTCTAATAGTATCTCTGGATCTGTTTAGTTGTTCTCATTTGTCCAGTGATATGATAATCATTATTATAAAGTTGTACTGACACTTCTGTATACTAAAAGATCATTATAAAGACTACTTTATGAGACCTCTTGATTTTATTTCATATCAATATTATGTTGACTGTCCAAAAGTTACCAGGGAGATTCAATTTTGGACTCATTTAAAATTTTGTATGGCGTTTTCCTGACTACCTGCTCCTAGAGTCTCTTGAAGATCAGTACAGTAATTATCTCAATGTTCTTTAAACATTCATTGTGAAAGAGAGATGTATTCAAGGGAAAATAAAACAGCTATTTAAATAAGTAGAAATTTTTTTAGATCACCTGGAAAAATCTCCTTGAGTTGATAAAGGACAAAGCTATCTATAACAAAGGCTATGCTATGCCTTACCAAAGTCCTAGTAGCAAATCTGTCATCTGAGCATAATATTCTTATTTTTCCCTTTTAAATTGTGTGCAGTGACTGATCTCTAGGATCCCAGAATTTGGGATGCAGAACTAAGAGAATAAGCCTAGGCTATATAATGAAACTCTGTCTCAAAACAATAGCAGCAGTAACAAGAAAGACTATAAAAACCAAGCCAAGCAACAGCATAAAAAAATGAACATTTAAAAAGATTTTCTGTTTTCTAAAGAGCATTTATGAATATTTTATAAATTATTTTCATCAAATGTACTTTGATTGTTATTTCTGGAATACAAATAATATTAACTTCTTTTCTTGCAATTTCAGGAATTTCTTCAGACTTCTGCTTTTTTGTTTTTGTTTTTATTTTTGTTTTTGTTTTGTTTGTTTTTGTTTTGTTTCATTTCATTTGTTTTTTGCTTGGTTTTGTCAGGTATTTGGTAATGATATTTCCTTAGATATTTAAAATTTTATTGAAAACTCAAAGCTGGCATATTTTTGAATATTTTCTTTTTTTCATTTTATTGGTTATTTTATTTATTTACATTTCAAATGCTATTCCCCTTCCCAGTTTCCCCTCCACAAGCCCTTTATCCCCTTATCACCTCCCTTCCTTTATGACGGTATTCCCCCATCTGCCCATCTACTCCTGCCTCAGCGGCCTTCAACAGTAAATTAAAGTGACAATATCCCTGCCATTCTGTACTCACAGACAGTCATATCCAAGAACAGGTTACTGCCATCTCCGAAGGCCCTGATTGCTGTGTCAGAATCTGTAAGGGGCAAGAGCAGAGGGAAGGGAATGAGGACCAGATGAATGGTCATGCTGAAAGGGATAAACCTATATTTTAAAAACTCCACAATAATGGCATGAATTGAAGCATGGGCAAGAGTACTTATAGCAAGTCAAGTTTCTTAAAACTGTCCAGTGTCATTAAATCTCAACACAAACCATGTGTACCCTCACAAGGCTCGGGTTCTTCTTCCTCCTGCCTCTGGCCCTCATCATTAGGTCTCTATCTATCCACATTCTGGGAACAATAGAAATAGAAAACCTGCAGGCCCTGTGTTGCTAGACCTTGGCTGCTCTGCAATCCTTAGATCCTTCTTTTGGCATCCCCATTCTTGCTTTGATTGCTGCTTCTGTCAAACTCAGGGAAATTTGATTTGGAAGATAGCTATGCTTATTTCTTTTATATTCACTTCAGTAAAGAAAATAACTTTATTCATTAGGATTTTTGATAAGTGCTCCCAAATTACCTTTACCTAAACTTCAACATTTTCTCTTTTTGTGTGTGCATGAGTGTGTGTGTGTATGTGTGTGTCACTGCATTTGTGTATATAGGGACTATACACATGAAAAGGTGATATTATGCATTCTTAACTGCTTAGCTATCTCTCCAACCTCACACTTAGTATTCTAAAGAGGAGTATGAGTCAATCAATAATACCAGTGTTTCTGCATTAAAGCCATCTTTGTCAAGGCATATTGGTATATGTATAATTGCTACTCTATACTTCAGAGAAAAGAAAAGAAGAAAAGAACCACTATTAGAAAGCAAACGTCAGCCCAAGCCCCACAGCCCTGCCAGCTGAGTTGTGTGTGAGCCCAATGGCCTTGAGGTTTGCCTTGACCCGTCTGAGTCCCATCTTCCATTCCACACCTCTAGCCACAATCCCAGATGTCTGCAGCCATTAGCAACCACCAAGTGACACCCCTACCCTAATTCCCTGCCTGTCAGTCCCTTTGGCCAAACCCACCAGAGTCAAGATTGGTCCCAACCCGTCTGCACTCCATTTCCCAAGTCACAACTCAGCCTGCATCTCTAGAGGCTTGGCACCACCAAGGGCAATCCACAGCCTGAAGCCATCAGTGATTCCCAGCTCTGACTGTACCACTGGAAGCCTGCTGCCACCAGAAACAACCAGCTCTACCTAAAATCTCAGAGGCCTGTTCCATCAGGAGTTACCAGGTCTGCCTGCCAACACCTGGGACTGTCAGATGGATAAATGTCAGTGTAAGAACATAATCAAAAGCCAGGGCAATGTGGCACCACTAGAACCCAGCTATCATACAACAGCAAGCCCTGAATATCATCACACACCTGAATCATAAGAAAATGACCTTACATCTAATCTTATGAAGATAATAGAGGCCTTTAAAAAGGAAATCAATAAATTCCTTACAGAGATACAGGAAAATAAAAACAGGTAGAAGAAATGAACAAAGCTGTTCAAGACCTGAAAATGGAAATAGAAGCAATAAAAAAAAATAACAAAACAACAACAACACTAATAGAGGCAATCCTATGAAAAACCTAGGAAGGGGAACAGGAAATATAGATACAAACATCACTAACAGAACACAAGAGATAGAAGAGAGATTCTCAGGCATAGAATATACAATAGAAGAAATTGATATACCACTCAAAAAAAAATGCTCAAGCTAAAATTTTCTAACACTAAACATCCAGGAAATTAGGGTCATTATGAAAAGACCAAACCTAAAAATAGTAGGAACAGAAGGAGAATACTCCCAAATCAATGGCCCAGAAAATATCATCAACAAAGTCATAGAAGAAAAATTTCACTAACATAAAGAAAGAGATTCCTGTAAATGTAAATTAAGCTTTTAGAACACCAAGTTAAATGGACCAAAAAGGAAAGTCCTCCTACCATGTAGTAATCAAAACACTAAATGTACAGAACAAAGACAGAATTTTAAAAGCCACAAGGGATAATGGCCAAAGACAGATCTATTTGCATTACACAAGAGACTTCTCAATAGAGACTTTAAAAGACAGAAGGGCCTGGGTAGATAGATATCTTACAGTCTCTAAGAGATCACAGTTGCTGGACAGACTACTATACCTGGCAAAATTTTAAATCACCATAGATGGATAAAACAAGATATTCCATGACAAAACCAAATTTATACAGTATCTTTCAACTAATCTAGTCATACAGAGGATACTGAAAGGAAAAGTCCAACACAAGGAAGGTAACTCCACATCAGCAAAACCAAAAGAAGAAAAACACACACACGCACACACACAAACACACACACACACACACACACACACACACACATATTACCACCACCAAAATAAAGACAACAGGAATAAGCAATCATTGGTCATTAATGTCTCTGAACATCAGTGGTCTCAATCCCCTAATAAAGAGACACTGGCTAACAGAGTGGATGCATAAACAGGATCCACTCCTTTGCTGTACAAGAAACCTCAGCAACAAAGATAGATGCTACCTCAGAGTAAAGGGCTGGAAAAAAGGTTTTCTAAGCAGATGGATCTAAGCTGAAACAGTCATTCTAATATTTCATGAAACAGACCTTCAACCAAAAGTTATCTAAAAATATTTTTAAAAAATTAAAAAAAATGATTCAGAAATACATATATTCACTAAAGGAAAAACACACCAAGATGAAGTCTCAATTTTTTTTCATTTCTTTTTTTTTGTTGTTGGATATTTTCTTTTTTTCTCCATTTTTCTTTATTGGATATTTTCTTTATTTACATTACAAATGTTATCCCCTTCCCCAGTTCTCCTCAAAACTCACTATCCCTTCCTTCCTCCCCCTGCTTCTATGAGGGCCTTCTCCCACACTCCTGCCCACTCCTACCTCCCCACCCTTGAATTCCCCTACATTAGGGCATCGAACATACACAAGACCAATGGCCTCTCATCTCACTGATGCCTGACAAGGCCATCTTCTGTTACATATGTGGCTGGAGCCTCAAAGGAAAAAAAATCCACATGATCATTTTATTACATGCTGAAGAGTCATTTGACAAAATCCAACACCTCTTCATGGTAAAAGTCTTGGAAAGATAAGGAATTCAAGACCCATACCTAAACACAGTAAAAGCAATATACAACAAACAAGTAGCTAGTATCAAACTAAATGGAGAGAAACTTGAAGCAATCCCACTAAAATCAGGGACTAGACAAGGCTGCCCACTCTCTTCTTATCTATTCAATATAGTACTTGAAGTTCTAGCTAGAGCAATTAGAAAACAAAAGGAGGTTAAAGGGATACAAGTTGGAAAGGAAGAAGTCAAAATTATTTGCAGATGACATGATAGTATACTTAAGCGACTCCCAAAATTCCACCAGAGAACACCGAAACCTGATAAACAACTTCAGTAAAGTGGGTGGATATAAAAGTAACTCAAACAAATCAGTGACCTTCCTCTAATCAAAAGATAAACAGGCTGATGCTGGTGATGGTGTGGAGAAAGAGGAACACTCCTCCATTTCTAGTGGGACTGTAAGCTGGTCCAATCACTCTGGAAATCAGTCTGTTGATTTCTCAGAAAATTGGACATAGTACTACCTGAGGACCAAGTTATACCACTCCTGGGCATATACCCAGAAGATATTCCAACCTGTAATACGGACACATGCTCCACTATGTTCATAACAGCCTTATTTATAATACCCAGACACTGAAAAGAACTCAGATGTCCCTCAACAGAGGAGTGGATACAGAAAATGTGGTATATTTACAAAATTGAGTTCTACTCAGCTATTAAAAACAATGAATTTATGAAACTCTTAGGCAAATGGATGTACCTGGAGGATATCAATCTGAGTGAGGTAACCCAATAACAAAAGAATACACAGGGTATGCACTCACTGATAAGTGGATATTAGCCCAGAAGTTTGGAATACCCAAGATACAATTCACAGGCCACATGAAGCTCAAGAAGAAGGAAGACCAAAGTGTGGACAGTTCAGTCCTTCTTAGAAGGGGGAGCAAAATACCCATGGAGGAGCTACAGAGACAAACTGTGGAGCAGAAACTGAACGAAAGGCCATCCAGTGACTATTCCACCTAGGGATCCATCCCATATACAGCCACTAAACCCAGACACTACTATGGATGCCAACAAGTGCTTGCTGATAGGAGCTTGAAATAGCTGTCTCCTGAGAGGTTCAGCCAGTGCCTGACAAATACAGAAGTGGATGCTCACAGCCATCCGTTGGATTGAGTACAGAATCCCCAATGGAGGAGCTAGTGAAAGGACCCAAGGAGCTGAATGGGTTTGCAGCCTCATAGGAGGAACAACAATATGAGTTAACCAGTACCTCCAGAGATCTCAGGGACTAAGTCACCAAAGAGTACACTTGGAGGGACTCATGGCTTCACCTGCATATGTAGCAGAGGATAGCCTTGTGGAACATCAATGAGAGGAGAGGCCCTTAGTTCTGTGAAGGCTCAATGTCCCAGTGTAGGGGAATGCCGGGACAGGGAAGTGGGAGTGGGTGTGTTAATGAGCATGGGGAGGGGGATGGGATAGGGGGGTTTCAGAGGGGAAATGAGGAAAGGGGATAACATTTGAAATATAAATATAGAAAATATCTAATAAAAATAAAGAAATAAATAAAGAACTTAGGAAAATTACCCCCTTCACAATAGTCATAAATAGTATAAAATACCTTGGTGTGACTGTAACCAAGGAAGTGAAAGATCTGTTTGACAAGAACTTCAAGACTCTGAAGAAAGAAATCAAAGAAGACCTCAGAAGGTGAAAAGATCTCCCATGCTCATGGATTGGCAGGATTAATATAGGAAAAGTGGCCATCTTGTAGAAAGCCATCTACAGATTCAATGCAGTCCCCATAAAAATTCCAACTCAATTCTTCATAGAGTTAGAAAGAGCAAATTGCAAATTCATTTGGAATAACAAAAAACCCAGGAGAGAGAAAACAAACAGTGGATGCATAAACAGGATCCACTCCTTTGCTGTACAAGAAACCTCAGCAACAAAGATAGATGCTACCTCAGAGTAAAAGAGAAAACTATTCTCAAAAAAAAAAAAAGCCCAAAAAACAAAAACAAAATTAAAAACTTCTGGTAAATCTCCATCCCTGATTATTATTATTATTACAAAGCAATAGTGATTAAAAACTGTAGAGTATGGGTAAGGTATAGAGACAGGTAGGTAGATCAGTGGAATAGAATTAGAGACCAAGAAATGAACACACACGCCTATGATCACTTGATCTTTGACAAAGGAGTGGAATCCAGTGGAAAAAAAGATGGAATTCTCAACAAATGGTGCTGGCTCAACTGGAAGTCAGCATGTAGAGGAACCAACCCATTCTTATCTCCTTGTACAAGCTCAATTCCAAATATATCAAGGACCACCACATAAAACCAGATACACTGAAACTAATAGAGGAGAAAGTAGGGAAGAGCATCAAACACATGGGCATAAAAGAAAATTTCCTGAACAAGTCGCAATATTAAATGTCTATAGTATGAATTCAAGGGCACCCACATTTGTAAGAGAAACACTACCAACCTTCACCCAAACACAAAAGATTAGGCATTTTTCTTAGCACTTCATGGAACCTTTTCCAAAGTTGACCATATAGTAAGTAATGAAGCAAGTCTAAACGAATACCAGAAAATTAAAATGACTCCTTGTATCCTATCAGACCACTATAGATTAAAGCTGGACTTCAACAATAAGATGCCATGAATATGTCCATAATATCCATAGCAGTGTTATAAATATCCTGGATACTTCCTTGCACACAACCCCCACAGGACCCCATATGCAACCTTACCAAAGCAGCATTGTTCATAACTGCATTCTAAATATATTCTTTATACAAATGTAGTTCTCACTTCTCACCAAAGAAGCTTCTCTTTGCAACAGATAGGGAATACTGCAGAAAACCACAACTGGTCAAAATTCAGAGAACAACTGACCCTGGGGAGCCGAGCTCCAATTAAATGGTCTATCTACAACGCAACTGCAATACCTAAGTCTCAAAGGACATGATAGACGAGGGTCCAGAAAGATTTTAATAGTCACAGGACCAAGAAACATGCTAATTGTGTTTTCTAAAAATGACTGGAAAACTTTACTCCAGGTACGTCAGTAATATAGCCACCTAGAGACCTGAAAAAGAAAAATATTAGCCCAGAAACATAGAACACCCAAGATACAATTTGCAAAATATAAGACAATCAAGAAGAGGGAAGACCAACAGGGGGTGGATACTTCATTCCTTCTTAGAATAGGGAACAAAATACCCATGAAAGGAGTTACAGAGAAAAAAAATTGGAGCTAAGACAAAAGGATGGACTATTCAGAGACTATCCCACCTGGGGATCCATCTCATAATCAGCTACCAAACCCTGACACTATTGAATATGCCAGAAAGATTTTGTTGGCAAATACAGAAGTGGATGCTCACAGTCATCTATAGGATGGAACACAGGGACCCCAATGGGGAAGCTAGAGAAAGCACCCAAGGAGCTGAAGTGGTCTGCAACCCTGTAGGTGGAACAACAATATGAACTAACCAGTAACCCCCCCCCCCAGAGCTTATGTCTCTAGCTGCATATGTAGCAGAAGATGGCCTAGTCGGCCATCAATGGGAGGAGAGTCCCCTTGGTCTTGCAAACTTTATAGGCCCCAGTACAGGGGAACATCAGGGCCAAGAAGTGGGAGTGAGTGGATGGGAAGCAGGGTGAGGGGTAGGGTATAGGGAACTTTCGGGATAGCATTTGAAATGTATATAAAGAAAATATCTAATAAAATATTATAAAATATTTAAAAAACAGTTATATAAATATGTTTGGGTTTAAACTCATGTGTAGGCTATTGAGATGCTTCAGATTGTACACAACAGCTAACTATGATTTCTCTCATGCTTCAGCAAGGGAGTGATTCTGTCAGCTGTTGATATTTTATGTTTGGAATTCTAGGGACTCTTGAGAGACTTAACAAATGCCAGAGCCTATAGAAGCTGTTGCTTCCCCTGCTGCTGTCCTGTATTGCTGTTCGTTCCTGCTGCCGCTTTTGCTGTTAGCTGAATTTCTGCTTTGCTCTTTGTTGGTGTCTTAGTTAGGGTTTTACTGCTGAACAGACAGCATGACCAAGGCAAGTCTTATAAAAAGCAACGTTTAATTGGGGCTGGCTTACAGGTTCAGAGGTTCAGTCCATTATCATCAAGATGGGAGCATGGCAGTATCCAGGCAGGCATGGCGCAGGAGGAGCTGAGAGTTCTATGTCTTCATGCAAAGTCGGCTAGTGGAAGACTGACTTCCAGGCAACTAGGGTGAGGATCTGATACCCACACCCACAGTAACACACCCATTCCAACCAGGTCACACCTATTCCAACAAGGCCACCCCTTCAGATGGTGCCACTCCCTGGTCCAAGGATATACAAACCATCACAGTTGGATTGTTTGTTGGAGCTATCTTGATGTCTTCATTGAAGATTAGATTTTCCCCTAATCATCAGGAAGTAGTCTAAAGAGATCTACACCTCCTTTCCCCTCTATCTTTTCTTGACTACCTAGTTTTGAGGGGGTTGGAAGGGATTGGAATGGAGAAAGGTGGTGGATATAAGAACCCAATAAAGTAGCCAAAGTTACCATTACAGAAAGTTTATCTTGGGGTTCATGAAATTGTTCTCCTTGTCCATCTTCAACTTCAGGCTTTTTATTCTTGGGTTTCAGAGTTCTTAGTATTCCTTTCCTATACTTTCCTTTAAAATTGCTAACCAACTCATCCTTGTATCTGCATTTGTTAGGAATCATTTGCTGATGCTAATTAATTTCTTCCCACTAATCATAACTGTTTCCCCCTGTTTTGATAAAAGTGCCCAGGAACATGGATGTGCGTAGCTCTGAAAAACGTGGTGAAATATGGAAGAAGTTATATGATCTTATACAGTTACAGGAGAAAAGAAAATAATAACAGTGCATTTACCAAATATGCTAGTGCAGACATCAGATGGATTTGTTATAATAAAGGGGGATCTCTGGTGTTGCTGATGATCTATAATGAGATTATTTGCTTTTATATTTGTCCTTTAGGTTCCACAAGTTTTGCCTAGTATATAATAATGTTAGGTGAGATCTATAGGTTGTTAATACATGGCTACTAAAGAGACTAAAGATTGACTGAGGTAATTTTATATGCTAACCTTCAGAATTCTATCTTTCTATAGTCAGTTTGCAGAACATTGCAAATAAATGTGGTTCTCTTAGAAACTTTAATTCAAAATGGAAATGAAATTTGTGTTGTCCATTGTTTGATATCATTTCACAGAATGGACCTGCATGTGGCTGTAACTGAGGAGCTGCAGGACCAAGAGGGAGCTAGTAGCATTAAACCATAGGCTATGCCATTCATTTTCACAGATGATGTTTGAGCTTTAATGATTTCCTAAGAGTAAGGGCTTTTTCTTCCTGCTGACAATAAGAATGATTACTGTGTCTTGAAAACTGCTTAAATATTAAATTTAGCTTGCTTACTCTGAAAATAAAAGTGCTTATTCTTGTAGTATACAGATATTCAACATTAATGTTCTGCTGTTCTTGGTAGTAATAAGGCTTATACCTTTACATGCAACAAGGGCTAGGACTAATACAATTGTGGAAAAGCATATAATGCTATTACTTGTTATATTCTTTTCTGCTTCTTTACATTCAATTATTCAATTATGTAAAATTGTGATACAAATATAGAAGGCAATATTGCTACCCCAGTCTTGTATTATAGTAGACAAATGATTTAAATGCAGTTATAGAAAAAGCTACTCTTTGAATACTATATTTCAACTAGTGGTAGTTTTTAATCAAATAAAAGCTATATAGGAAAAACATGTAAAATTATCAAATAATCATGAGATTACTTCAAGTTGCTCATAAAAACAAACATCAAATAAATGAACTAATTGAGTCCAACAATAGTGGCTTTTTGAAGAATGAGAATCAATTAAGTATAATGGTAGACACACAAAAAGACAGAAAGACATTCTCATGCTCATAGATTTGAAAGACTAATGTTATTGAAGTGCTCATACCACCCAAAGCAATAAAAGATTTAATGCTATCTCCACCCAGATCTCATGGTTAATCTGCACAGAATTAGAATATAATACTAAAATTCATATGAAAGCAAATGCAACTTCATGCAGCCAAAGTAGTCTGAAGCAAAATGAATAAGGCTGACAGCTTCACAGTTCTGAATATAAAGATAAACTGCAGAAGCATAGTCATAAAAAGAGACACATGGGCAAATGAAACAGAGTGACATTCCCTGAACTAATCCATCTTTCTACAGCCAACTAGTCCTCTGCCCTGGTGCCACAATCAGCAGGAGAAAGGATAGCTTCTTCACTTAAGAGTGTTGGGAAAAGCAAATTGGAAAATGTGACCATCTTTCCAAACATAAACCAAGTCAAGATGAATCAAAGACCTAAACGTAAGATTTAACACTCTGGTCAGACATGCGGGGCATAGCTACCTATAACACAAGTACCTGGAAGCATGAGACAGGTGAATCACAAGTCAAAGACAGCTTGGGTGATATAGTGAGGCCTTTAATCAAACCAACCAACCAACCAACCAACCAACCAACCAACCAAATAACCTACCAACCTACCTACCAACCAACCAACCAACCAACCAACCAACCAACCAACCAACCTACCAAACAAACAAATATATACAAAACACTCTGAGCTTCGAATCTTCCACAGAGAGCAAGACATTGGTATAGGTAATCATGGGAAACAGGAAAATCTTAAGTGAGATTACTTCAAACTGAATTTAGATTTTACAATGTTGTGATTTTCACTGTCTTGTTCAGTACTGGAGAATTTTCTATATCCTTCATGATTTCTCCAATGACTCATTCCAGAGCTTCTATATTTCATATAATTTTTTCCTCATTGTTGAATTATGGTTTTGCTCCATCGAGACTGGATACTCTTCAGAGAATAAGAGCAAAATCCTCTAGAGAATGAGAGAAATTGCATGTGCATGTGCCCACTATTGTGGTATTGACTTAGCCTCCTCCTTACATCAAGCTTGGTGGAATTTAAAACTCATCAGGATCTTTTTCTGAATGTGGAGGTTTCTAGAGTTTTCATAAACATTGCCTTCTCCACCACACATCTCCTTTTATTATTTGCTTTTTCGTTCCTGTGGAAAAAATGCCATGACCAAGGAAACTTATAGAAGAGTTTACTTGCCAATACATATAATTCTAGAGGGTTAGACTCAATGAGCAATGAGAAAAGGCATGGCAGCAGGAGAAAGAATCTGAAGTCACACCTGAGGGTTATGAAGGAACCAGAAAGAGCAGTGTAGAAATGGCAGGAGTCTTTCTTTAAACTCTTAAGGCACATCTCCAGTGACATACTTCATCCACTAATGCCATACCATTTAAACCTCCCAAAGAGCACCAATGACAGGGACCAAATATTAAAATGCCCAAAATTAGGGTGGATCTCTTATTCAAACTATGATACTCTGTTCATAAATGTTGACATATTTCTTAACTTACTACTAATGAGAACACATGCAAAGGAAGATCAAAGTGCCCAGCAGTGCCCAGCAATGCCCAGAGAATCAATGTTTCATGGAGGAACCTATTCAATATGGCTCTCTGCCATTATCTGTTTGTTTACCCTGTAATATTGGAACAATTTTTTGATTTCTCACAGTATCCCATCCCAACAATTCCACTGTTAAGTTGAGAATACTAGTTTGATAATGCATTTGCTATGTTTGGTTTGAATGGGCACCTTGATTTAGCAGCACCAAGCTGAGTGGAACACCATTCATTGACCCTTCTGGTCCTGGGTTGACTGGGAGAGAAATATTTCCCACTACCCAGCAGGGAAAGGAAATGTAGTATTATGAGTTATTAGCCTAGAACAAGATCAAATATAAAAACCAGTTTCTATTGAATGTTCAGAAGATTCATATTGACATAATGTAAGCAAATAAGTAAAATAATAAAATATTAAATATCTCCATAATACAAATACCTTAAAAAAAACCAGCATACTCAAAGAACCCTCAGGAGTCCACAGAGCCCTGTGCTAGAAGCACAAGGAAGTCAATACAGTCTCCTTTTCTTCATTTATTTTTCATATTTTTGCTATAAATGTAACAAGTTTTGGGTTTTTCATTATGTTACTCAAGGGGGGGGGAGTAATTTACGTCCTTAAACCCTTTATTACCTACCTCCTTCTTCTTGCACTCTGAACTGTTAACACTCCTGAGAAATATTTGCTATGAATAAACAAATGTATAACTTAGAGAACGTGACAAATAAACGGACATGCTAGGGGCAATGTTAAAGAAGATCCAGCCAGGCTGTGAGCAGTACCAACTGATCTTCATCAAGCAAGCCTATTTAGGAAATAAATCTGTTTCTGCCTGCATTCCATATTTCACTTACATATAATAGCACAGAGTGCTCTTGTATTGATGGTTACAGATAAATATGAATATTTGCACGAGGACTAATTAATATGGTTCCAAATATATTTGGTAAATGTTCCACGTGGATTTTCTTGTCTCCCATCCTCACTCCCTTCAGACTACTACGGTTCAGGTGTGGGGAGGGAGGGAGAAAAGGAGGGAGGAGGGAGGAAGGAGGGAAGGAAAGGAAAGGAAAGGAAAGGAAAGGAAATAGATCAGATACAGGGGGAGGGCAGGACTGAAGCCCTGAGGGCCAACAGAAAGAATGGAAACAGTCAACCTCAGGAATAGAAGGTGAGGGATCCTCTATACTGCACCAGAGACCTGGGAAGTGAGGGACTCATAGGAATCAAAGGGAGGGACCTTAAATGAAATGCCCTACAGTTGTGAGAGGGGAATTGTAGAGTCCACCTCCAGTAGAAAGATAGGGCATCAAGTAGAGAGATGGGGCTGCCATCTCACAGTCAAATACTCTGACCCATAATTTTTTCTGTCTGATAGAACTGCAGGTAAACTGATAGAGCCTGAGGTAAAAGAGGTCTAGTGACAGGCCCAAAGTGGGATACAGCTAAATCTGTTTTCAATTAAAAAAACTGTAAGCCATTTCTCTTTATGTCACAGGATGGCTTGAGACTGCCTCAATCTGTAAGGATCTGATTTTCTACACTAAAGAGAATGCACTTCTGATATGAGTGAATCAGACACAAGAAAAAGTTCAGCATGAAGAAAATGCTCTTGAAAGTTTGACAAAAGTTCTTTGGCATACAATGGGATATTTTTGCTTTATGAATAAGAAGAGTGAATCTAAGTCCATTCATTTTTCATAGCAACTACTCTCTGGAAATGCTTTCCCATGTGCTGCATTGGAGGGTGTTCTTTCATATTTTAAAGCTGAATTTTCAAATACTTTATTCATCTTATGGAGCCTACATCCCATTTCAGAAAAAAATGATTTTATATATGAAGTTATTTGGGCATTGTTAAATGTGATAAGCAATCATTAAAGTGGGGTGGCTTGGTGAGCAGAGGGAGCTGGGAGAGGTAGGGGATTTTAGGAGGGGAAATCAGGAAAGGGGATAACATTTGAAATGTAAATAAAAAAGAATTCCTGGGAAGACTGTGTCTGCTCTCCTGAAAAGCCATTCTGTGCTTCTTGCTGTATATGAACTAATATCATGTGACTTATAGATTAAAACCTTCATGAGTACATATGTTCATTACATATATTACATATTACATAGTATATATATCATAGTATATATTACATATTATATATTACATACTATATATTACATACTATATATTATATATTTATTATATATTAACTGGACAGGCCACCAGCTTTCACCAGCCTAAAGCTAAGAACAGCATCTGTCAGCATCTGAGGCCTGTAGGAGGCTTCTCCAATCTTGCTGACATCTCCACTCTTATGTTTGCACTACTCATTCGAAAGGTATCTCGATTCCTGGCTTTGTTGCTATGTATGAAACTGCTTCCACATTGCTACATGATAACCTACCTCATCACTCATTTTTTTTCATTCCTTGTGAGGTGAGAACTGTGTTTGTTTGTTTGTTTGTTTTAGATTAGTTACACTCAGGCTAGTTCAATGTTTGTAAATAACACACTTAAAACACACAGATATAAATATATTTAAAGGATAAAAAGAGAGATTATTTGCATTAACCTTAATTTACTGTTTTTTTCCCTCAGTGTTCTGTTCTAGGAGATGGCCCTTCTCTCAAAATGAAATGCATTTGGGTTGATACAACATATTTTCATATACCTGTTTCGTAATCATAAAGCAAGATATTACCAGATCTAAATATATACATTTTTAAAATTCTAAATGACTATTGCTTTGCATATAACTCTACGGAAACTGACACTGCACAGATGTTTGTAAGCGTGCTTCTTCATCCTGTGTAGACTGAGAGTTTACCTGGAGGCAAGGGTGTACATTTGCAGTGACCAACTCCAACAATCAAAGCTGCTTGTTCTGACAGAAGTCCTTTCAGAAGCATTCTTTCTTGCCTTCCCACTGTGAGCTCAGTCATTACTGTTAAGTTGATGTCACAAGGTGACATCATTTTGCTTTAATTCCATTTTGTTCAAATAGCAGAAATATTTTTCAGCCATCAATTGACTGTTTATCTTGCAGTCAGAATGGCTGGTTCGCTTTGTTAAGAGGTATGTTATTTGGGTTTCAATGATAAGGCTAAAGGTTGCTTGGATAGAGTATTCTAGGCCTTATTTGAAATATCTTCTTTAAATGTTTTCGTGTCACATACAACATGCAGTCAGGCTCACTTTAATTGCCCACTTTCCTCCCTCCCTCCCTCCCTCCCTCCCTCCCTCCCTCCCTCCCTCCCTCCCTCCCTCCCTCCCTCCCTCCCTCCCTCCCTCCCTCCCTCCCTTCCTTCCTTCCTTCCTTCCTTCCTTCCTTCCTTCCTTCCTTCCTTTATCCACTGATAAAACCCTGAATTTGACCAGTTATCATAAGAGTCTGAGAGGAATACTTAGCTAGTGTTGGAATTTCTCATTCTATGATCCTTACTATCTTAGACCTTCTTTATTTTATTTTATTAGAAATTTTCTTTATTTACATTTTAAATGCTATCTCGAAAGTTCCCTATACCCTCCCCCTGCCCTGCTTCCCTACCCACCCACTCCCACTTCTTGGCCCTGGGGCATATAAAGTTTGCAAGACCTAGGGGCCTGTACATAAACTCCATATAAAACCAGAGACACTGAAATTTATGGAGGAGAAAGTGGGGGAAAGCCTCAAAGATATGGGCACAGGGGAAAAATTTCTAAACAGAACAGCAATAGCTTGTGTTGTAAGATCAAGAATTGACAAATGGGACCTGATAAAATTGCAAAGCCTCTGTAAGGCAAAAGACACTGTCAATAAGACAAAAAGGTCACCAACAGATTGGGAAAGGATTTTTACCAATCCTAAATCTGATAGGGGACTAATATCTAATATATACAAAGACCTCAAGAAGCTGGACTCCAGAAATTCAAATAACCCCGTTAAAAATGGGGCACAGAGCTAAACAAAGAATTCTCAACTGAGGAATATCGAATGGCTGAGAAGCACCTGAAAAAAAATGTTCAACATCCTTAATCATCAGGGAAATGCAAATCAAAACAACCCTGAGATTCTACCTCACACCAGTCAGAATGGCTAAGATCAAAAATTCAGGTGACAACAACAGATGCTGGCGAGGATGTGGAGAAAGAGGAACACTCCTCCATTGCTAGTGGGATTGCAAGCTTGTACAACCTCTCTGGAAGTCAGTCTGGCGGTTCCTCAGAAAATTGGATATCTTAGAGCTTTTATTGCTATGAAAACCATGCTAACTAAAAGCAGCTTGTCTGAGGGAAGTCAGGGAAGGGACTCAATGCTGAAGGCAGAAACTAATGCAGAGTGTGGATGACGGCTACTTACTGGCTTGTTCCCTTGGCTTTCCCAGGCTGCTTTTCTTTAGCACTCAAGGCCACATGTCCAGTTGTGCCACCCACCACACCAGACAATTTCAGTGGGTTAGCCAGACTCACATAAGTCATTAATCAAGAAAATGCTTTATAGATTTGCCTACAGACAATCTGGAAGTTTTTGTTTTGTTTTGTTTTGTTTTGTTTTGTTTTGTTTTGTTTTGTTTTGTTTTTTTCTCAAACCGAGAACCTCTTCCCAGATAGCTCTGCCTTGTCTTTGGTTGACAACTGGTCAGTATGCTTGCTTATGATCATTTGAGGTGAGAAAAGAAACTCATTTGAGGCCAAAAAATACTCTTTTGGAAATGTTTTGGAATACTTTTTAGCTCTTGATAGATTGATACTAAACGTTTTGTTGTTGCTGTTGTTAATGTTGTTGTTGTTCATATTAAATAAATTAAGGAACCAAGCTAAGTCTAACATGGAGAGCTTTTATAGATATTTGTCTAAAATTAAAGGGAAATAATTAAAAAATAAATATGACAACTTAGAGACAACAGTTTTGTAAAGCAAAGGAAAGCTCTAATCTGATTTCTTGATGACATTGACCCCAATGACTCTAAATCCACACAATAGCACCTGTTGGAAAACTTTTGTTAGGGAAACTACATACATATTTCTTTGTATTTAGACTAAATTTGAGCAATTGAAATCAATAACAAATGATATATGTAAAGACAGTTTACCCACTTGTCATAATAGATAGAATTTTAAAGTTTGGTGGAAAGGTCAGTTGTACGCACAAATTAGAAACATGCTTATATCATATTAGAAACATGCTTATATCATACATGTATACAAATATTATATGATACATAAATGAATACATGTATTTATTTATATCTAGATTTTTTTCTTTCTCTTTGAAATGGCTGAGAAGTCCTGTAGTAGAAGCTATGTACGGAGAAAAGCCAATGGTTTGATTTGGCCTGAGAACTAGGGAGTAATTCAGTCTGAGAATTAGGAAATCCGATGGAATGAGTTACACATCTTTTCATTCTATCTCCGTTTCATTCCAGCTTATTTGAGGTGACAGAATTAGCCACTATGATGCTATATCATCCTGGTGACCTTGCTTTTCTGCTAATCACTGCTGCTATTGTCATGTGACAGAATTCCTGTTCACAACTCCACTCCAGAGTTCTGGTCTAGGTTCGAGTCTGATATCAAATTTGTGTGAGATCTCTCTGCAGCAGACCTGATATAAGTCTGGCATTATGGTTAATTTCTTAGAGTAAATTCCCTATGGAAACAGGTAGGTGTGTGTGTGTGTGTGTGAGAGAGAGAGAGAGAGAGAGAGAGAGAGAGAGAGAGAGAGAGAGAGAGAGAGAGAGAGAGAGAGAGAGGAGAGAGAGAGAGAGAGAGAGAGAGAGAGAGGGAGAGAGAGAGAGAGAGAAGAGTGAGAAAGATTGAGAGATACAAAAGTCAATGTATATAACTTGCAGAGGACAATGCAGGTTTGATTCCATCAAAACATCAGATGAGTGCAGAGTGTCTTCCTGAATATCTCTCTAGAAATTCAATCAGCTAAGCCAACAGCCCCATAGCATGTCTGTCCTGTTCTTATGGATTTCTCCTTGGGCCATGAACTGACCTTAGATGAAATCAGAAGTTGGGTATTGGTAGTGGGGAGACTGAGAAGATATCAATGGACTGTTCACAACCAGCAAAGAATGGAAAGAGATTTTCAAATACCAGAGAGGCTGTCCTCACTCTGACAATGCTCCTATGAGATATTTGGATTCCAGAAAGGCTCATGTGCCTAGCAGCCAGTGAATCTTGAGGTCTGAGTTCTCAAGTCATGGCCAAAAGTAGCCTATGCTAAAAGAGAGGCCAGTGAGAAAAGCTATCAGGATTGCTGATGCGGTCCAGTGGATCATCCAGATCTAAACAAGAATGCCACCACCCACAACCAGAACCTGTCCTGTCCTCACATAAGGTTTTAAAATATAATTAGAGATCCCTAGGTTGTTATAAGTCAGGAGGAAGGGGAGTATGGCCTCTTCTACATTGAAAATTCTATCAAGTTTGGTATTCAGAGACTTCAGCCATTTTTTTCAAAGGTGACAGTATCTGGAATCCATGCTGTGGAGCAATCTATTCCTGTCATATGGTAGCTTTAAAGCAGATTAACTCAAACAGAAAAGTCTTAGTGCTCTAGAGGAATACGGCTGAATGTATTCACTTCCATTCTATTTTAATAAAACAAAGCAGGTCAAATAAATAGCTTTCCCATCAATGTTAAGCCCCTCTTTCTTTGAAATGTTAGAAAACCAATATTTCCCTGCAGAATCCAGTACATTGACTCATATGCTTTCCAGCTAAGAAATGCTTAATAATGTGGATTGTGGCATTTGCAGTGAATAAATTAAGGTTTCATTCATATAGATATCCTAATTGCATAAAACCAAAGAAAACAAGTCTTTTCTGTCAGTTTCCTATTCGAACTGGGGTACAGAAGAAAGCGTAGTATTCTTTCTTTTTATTATTCTTTTTTTTTTTTTTTTTTTTTTTACAGTTTAGTCTTTATCCCCTTCCCAGTCTTCCCTCCGATGGTTCCAGATCCCAGAGATCCTTCTTTTTCCATCTTAAGATAATTGTTTCTTCCTCCTTCATTGTGTACTCACTTCCCTTCTACCCATTACACAAAAATTGCTCAAAAGAATCATCTATTATCTGGTATCATTTTAAAGACCACATCCCCTAAATTCCTCTCATCTAGGCGTATGCGTCCTCCTTTGCTGAACAAATGGTCAGGTAGTTCACTGTTCCTGCTCACCCCTCCACCCCCCCCACCCCCCAGCATATTTAACTCACCCGACTATATGCTGCTGTCCTTCCTTCTCTGGCACCATGATCTTACCTTTTTAAAAATCTGTTCGAAGTCTTTGCTCAGTTTCAGCTGCTTCTGTGTCAATACCCACCTACCCACCTCTATTCATTGTAATGTCCAGGTTTCAGTTTTAGAGGTTTTTTTTTTCTTTTTTTTCTTTTTTTGGTTTGTTTGTTTGTTTGTTTGTTTTTCTCTATCCACACTTGTCTCTTTGGTAATCACTTCTGATAATACATTCACCATAACTATAAAATTGCTAATGACTTACTATGCTGTTCTCAATCTGGGTTTCTCAATTGATTGTGAGGGTACAAGTGCTACATTTCCCAAAGTGTTCCTCCTAGATGCATGGAAATTTAAAACAAATGGGTTAAATACATTCAAGTTATAGTTATATGGGGTATCACATCACAGTTCTCTGGGTGTGTACTGCATGATTTCTTATAACTTTAATTTCTCCATTCTCTTTCCCTGTCTCTGACTTCTGAGCACATAGTGTTGTGGTAGTAGACTATGGGATTTTTTTTAAATAAAGAAACAATCCACTGTTTAGTTTATAAAATAGTGCAAGGAAGCAAAACTGATTAGCAAGAGTTAAGGAATATTGAAGAATGTATCCTTATATTCATTAAATGTGGGTTAGAGTCTATTCTAGAAACTCACACAGTAAGAGAGGCTAAAAATGAGCTCTCCATCCTCATCCAGACAGTATTGCAGGGTGTGAGAGTAATAGATAGTTAGGATTGATAGATAGTAAATAAGGAAAGTAATATAAGTTAATAAGTACAAGATAGTAAGTAATAAATAAAAGTAAATAAATAAGAAAATAAATTAGAAAATAATTAAAAATGTGTAGCTAAATAGTGGTACAGTTTCAGAGAAGAACAATGGAAGGATAGAGGAGGGTGCAGAGAGGCAGTTTTAGATTATATGAATAGGAACACCTAGCAGAACAAAGGCTTACAAAGAAGGAAGGAGCCTCCATTTCTAGGCAGTGAGCACAGAGAGTGTGAAGCTTTTGTGTTTGCAAGGCACAGTCTCTATCTACAGAGTCCTCTCAGGTTCTGTCAGGCTGGCTTTGCTTCTTCACTCATTAGTGCATGCTAAAATAGGAGGTCTTTGCAAAAAGTACCGAGCACATTTAAGATATGTTATGATCATAGGGCCAGGAAAATTATATAATTTACACTCTATATTCTGTGCTCTTTCTGTATCAAAAGAAATCAATTATTTGTCTAGGTAAGAATGGAGCTACGAAATGATAATCCGAAGCACATCAATCAAACTCAGTGTGATATTGTTTGTAGATATACAATGCTGCAGTTGGGTATGGACACAAATATGCAGGCTCATTTCTATCACTGAGAAAAACACAGCACAAGATGTTTTCTTGAAGGTAGAACATTTGTCATGCTGTGTTTATGACCACAGAAATAGTATCCAGCTGTGGGTTTGGACAGGTTCCTGTTTCCTTGCTCCTTTCAAGAACAATTTAAATTAACCTAAATCAGAATATTTCAGTACATTCTTTTTTCTCTTGTTACACAAAGCATCCTATTTTCATCCTATTTAGTGTGACTTGTGTTCCTTGATAAGAATTCTATAAATGTTTAGGTCTCATTGCACTCAATGTAATAGAGTATGTGCTGGCTACTTTGGACCAGTTGGAGATTGTAGTTAAAACAAAAACCAAAACCAATCATCTACATTCCTTTGCCAGAACAAGCAGGTTTTAATTGTCTTTCTTTAAAATTCATTTTCTTAGGTAAATCAAGCACCTTAGAAAACACTGCAAAAGCTTCTTGCCAGGTGTTATGGTTGGACAAATATGTAATGTAGTAGATGAACTGAAACACAGGCCAGTCAAATAAACTAAGGTCTTATATCAGTGGGCAATTAGAGATTTTCTATCCTATGGAAAACAGGTTAAAGCAAATAAAAAAGTTACATATATTGTGTGTGTGTGTGTGATGCCTTTTTTTCCTTAAATTTCTAACCTGACTGTTGCAAATGACTATGGATAGATCTTTAGTTCATTATCCTGTACCTAAATAAGAATAATTGAAGTGGAAGTTTATGGTTCTGTCACATGATGCAGACTAACATGATATTTTGTTGAGGCAAGACACATGAGGACATGTGATAGTGGGAGGAAGTATAAATAGGACTCAACATACAGTGATGGATTACTTGCATAGATAGACTTGCAACACTTTGTTAGTCTCACTGATGTTCAATTCTTTGAGAGAAGCACAACTGAGAACTCTTAGCATTCTGGTTGGTCCTGGTTGTTCCAGCTGATTAGGCGGAGGTCTGGTGGTTTCTGCTGGATCATGGCACTGCTGATGCTTTTGAACTAGACTGATGGTTGGTATCCTGACACTAGTGAACTGGACTCCAGGTATCCTGACTACAGAGATTGGAATCACCCCAGAGAGCTATTTTTAAACATGTCAACATCTCATTGTCCTATTTACCATATTTTCTTTCCTATCCTTGGACAATGAGTGGGAAGTAGGGTTGAAACATTTGAAAACCCTTATTAAAATAGGTTTTGAAAAGGATCTAAGCCTACAATTAATGTATATTATTTCTTAAAGAATATCATAAATACATTTCTATTTAAGTTTTTTTTTCAGTTTTTTTAAAAACAACTCTCATGACCTTATATTGATCATTATTGAAATACTTTTGATTCTAGAATTAAGAAGTAATAATTAAGATAGCCTCGTGACTCATAGATGAGGAGTTATATACTATAAATGAATGGCAAGTGAATAGTTAGGGAATTAACACTGAAATTTGAGAGTCAACATAGCTCCTCTAGACCATACTTTATAGGAAATGAACACTTGTACTGGCTGGTTTTATGTGTCTACTTGACACAGGCTGGGGTTATCACAGAGAAAGGAACTTCAGTTGGGGAAGACCTCCATGAGATCCAGCTGTGGGGTATTTTCTCAATTAGTGATCAAGGGGGAAAGGCCCCTTGTGGGTGGGACCATCTCTGGGCTGGCAGTCTTGGGTTCTATAAGAGAGCAGGCTGAGCAAGCCAGGTGAAGCAAGCCAGTAAAGAATATCCCTCTATATCCTCTGCATCAGCTCCTGCTTCCTGACCTGCTTAAGTTCCAGTCCTGACTTCTTTCAGTGATGAACAGCAGTATGGAAGTGTAAGCTGAATAAATCCTTTCTTCCCCAACTTGCTTCTTGGTCATGATGTTTGTGCAGGAATAGAAACCCTGAATACAAACACAGAAGTGGATGCTCACAGTCAACTATTGGATAGATCACAGGGCCCCCAATGGAGGAGCTAGAGAAAGTATCCAAGGAGCTAAAGAGATCTGCAACCCTATCGGTGGAACAACATTATGAACTAACCAGTGCCCCAGAGCTCTTGACTCTAGCTGCATATGTATCAAAAGATGGCCTAGTCAGACATCACTGGAAAGAGAGGCCCATTGGTCAGGCAAACTTTATACGCCCCAGTACAGGGGAACGCCAGGGCCAAAAAATGGGAATGGGTGGGTAGGGGAGTTGGGGGGAGGGCTTTTGGGATAGCATTGGAAATGTCATTGAGGAAAATACTTAATAAAAAAAAATAAAAAATAAATAAAAAAAGAAACCCTGAATAAGACAACACTCAAATGTAAAGTTTTCCCTACATGGTTGTGTTTATTGTTAGATGTTAATTTCTTTTGTAGTTCCTTCTGCTTAATTATCATACTTGCATTTCATTCTACTTTGTGGTTTCTGGAATCCTAAGATGGGAGAGTCTGAAAAAAGGGGAAAATGGGGACAGACCACTGGATTTGTTGGTGAATGTCTGTAATTCTAACAGGCCAAGAGGCTAAGGCAGGCACATTGCCAGATTTAGGACATCGTGGGCTACATTGCAGGTTTCAGGACAGTAAGAACTATCTATTCAAAGTTATTTCAAAAAAAGGAACACACACACACACACACACTCACAAACACACACACACACACACACACACACACTGTGGCAGGGAAGGGGATCATAGGCAGAGGACAACTCAATATGATTATTCTCTCTTTATTTATAGACACAGGCCTTGGACTTTGGTGAAGACTGAATTAAAAGATGAGTAAGGCTTTAGGTTTGCCAGCAATACAATGCAAAGGATAGATAAATCAAGGAACATTGGGTCGTGATAAATTTTGACAATTTGGGAACTAAAGTAGCCTCCCTTCTGCCCTCAGGAATGTTTTCATTTTACTGACCTCCATTACCCATATGTGCACATATTCTATTTCATAAGAGTTTAAAACATTGGCATAAATATGTCATGGAGGGTAGCAACTAGTAAGAAACTGCATCAATGTAGAACTCAACGGATTCACGATGCCAAACTAGTGTTTTAACACTAAGCTATGCACCCAGGGTCCAGAACACTTTTGAGTAGTCAGAACATGGACTAACTGTCTAGCGGCATATTTCTACCTTGTATATTGGGGTATCTGACTTGCCCTTTCTTATTATTAAGACTGTGGTTTATGAATGCATTATATCTAATTGCAGTGAAAGTAGACTCTAAAAAGTTAACTAACTCAATAAGAGCATAACCAAACATGGTAGAAAATGTAAGTCCTTACTAGATATATGGTAAGATACTGTACAGTGTTTTGAAATGAACAGCGAAGTTAGCATATTGAATTTGAATTTGAAGTAACTTTAGTATTTATCTCTATGTGTCCATTTTATATATAACAGAGACTATGAATACATTTCTTCCTACATATTTTGATTCTGTACTGTAAGACCCCCTTTCAGGGACCCCTACTCTAGTCTCGGGAGTTAGAGAGCACCCAAAGAAACACGAGAATCCATTGCTGTAATCACATGAGGCAGTTTAATGATGGAGCTCCCCACACAGGAGATAACAGATGTTGGCCACAAGGCTCGAAAGCTAGGGGTTTTTATGGGGTAAGGTGCTTAGGAGTGTGGAATTCAGCATAGCGACACACTATTGGCTTATTCAAACATCAGCAGAAAAATTACATATACGTACAGGGTGTCAGAGTTCTGTGAGTTGTTGACTCAGTTCAGATAGCCCTGTTATATCCTCACATTCCTCTTTATCTTTAAGGTTAAGCTGTTCCCTGGAGTGTTTTAACTAAGGGGCATACCCGGGTTTGTTTTTCTTTTTTCTCAGCCCCAGGCAGCCTCTAGGCTCACAAAAACCCAGCAATTTCTAAGTACTTTATATGACTTACAGGTCTTGAAATTTCATCTTTCTTTCATTCCCCTCTTCTTCTACTAAGTAATTCTAATCTTAGAATTTTAGAAGGCTATATCTCTATGTGGGGAATACAGCACTTACTCTATCTTTAACAAGGGAACAAAAACAGAATAAGAAAGAATAGTAAACCGAACTAGGCAGGGACCCTTCTAGCGAGGCTTGAGGGTCTGGGCATGATGTAAGTGTACGTAGATCAGATCTCTGGCTAGAACTGGTGAGATGTCTTTGGAGTACCTGGCTCGTTCACTATAGCCAGTTGTGACCAGACTTCTTTCTGCACCACTTGCAAACCTTTTAACTAAGCATACAGATCATTATTATAACAACATAGGTTTAAATACATCATTTAAGACAGTGATGGGCATGGGAGCCCCATAAAGGATCTCAAAAAGAGTAAGACTGAATCAAGAGGTCATATTTCTAGTTCCAAATAGGGCAACGGGAAGGAGCACCAAGTCTGTGCCAGTCTCCATGGTTAATTTTGTCAAGGCCTCTTTTAGAGTTCTATTCATTTTTTTCTATCTCTCCTGAGCTCTAAGGTCTGTACACACAATGTAATTTTTATTTGACCTCTAAATACTTGGCCACACCCTGACTTACCTGGGCAACAAAGGCAGGACCATTATCTGACACTATTGTTTTTGGAACTCTGAACTTTGGAAAATTTTTCTTTAATAATCTTCTTGATGACTATCTGAACAGTCTCATTTTTACAGGGAAAAGCTTCTATCCATCTTGAGAACATTCACAAAAACCAGAGGTATTCATCCACATAATTTTCGCAGTAAAGTCTATTTTCCAGTAGATGTCAGGTCTGTCTTCCCATGGGAGGACTAGTTTTCTTTCTTCAGTTTCTACTATTCTATACAGGGTTTCTTTTACCTGTCTTAATTTGTCTAGAACTTGATAGTCTTCATACTGTCAGGATCATTGCTCTTTGGGATGCCTGTTTGGCGGTTAGACCTGCCATCTGATTTCATTTAGCCACAGCATCTTAGGTCTTTCTCTGCAGATGTCAACAGCTCTCTTTGTCTGTATATTGCTCCGTACAGTGGCAAAAGCATACCTGCTGTCAGTGTAGACTTCTCTTTTGCCATTTATAGAGCTTGTATCAAAGCCACAAGTTCAGCTTTCTGTCTACCACTGCACTGCTGTCTCCACCTTCTGCTTACCTTCAACTTCGAGGCTACTGCCATCCGTGTACCAGCTGGAACTCTCAGGCCAAGGCTGATCTGATCCTTCAGATCATTTCGAGTATCAGTTTCTTCTGTCAGAATGTCAGCACAGTGATGAGTAGGCGAAGCCTCAGGCAGTAGGTTATCAGGGGGAGCGAAGGTCACTCGTTCAGTCAACAAAAAGCTCTGATAATGTGTCCATCGGTCAGGGGAACAGTTGGATAATGTTTTCAAGAGCGTTAGTCAGCCATCAGTCAGGGGGGCTGAACCACACTTTCTAGGGCATGTGCCAAGTTTTGTTTCATAGTCAATTTACCTGCATCCTTGACCAGAAGCCACTATGTGCAGAAAAGCAGGCCATCCTACAGCCACCAGGTCTAATTTCTTACAAGTATGCCAACATGTCTTTTCTAGGGTCCCAATCTCTGAGTAAGAACCTCTTTGGCAATACCTTTGTTCTCAGTCACATCTAGGAGTCCCAAAGCTGGGAAGGACATTAGGGCAGTCTGAATGGCATCCAACGCCATCCAAGGTTGTTCTTTATTTCTCTATAAGAAGGGCTGTTTATCTCTTTAATTCAGCAAAATCTGGAATCCACAATCTGCAAAAGCCTGCAGTGCCCAGGAACTTTTTAAACTTGTTTTGCAATGGTCAGTGGAGGAATATGAAACACAGTCTCTTTTCTAGCTGCTTTGACAAGTAGGCCACAGGCCTCTTCTAAGGACTTGGCTTCCTTGTTAGCACCCCTTTTGCTATCTCTTTACTTTTAGGTGAAGGGTTTGGTCATGAGGGTGGCTCCTCTTCTTTTTGTTGGGGCAGTCTCTCACCCAGTACCCTTTTTCTTTACAGTAAACACATTGATCTTTAGCCAAAAGCTTTCTTTTGTTGCCAGGTACTGTCTAAGTTTTCTAGTTTTCCTGACTTTTGTGGCCAGCATTTCATTTAAGTTTTTCTCTTGTCTCTTATCCCTTTTTAATTCCCTGGCTTCCTGTTTCTTACAGATCATTCCCAAGTGCTAGCATTATTAGCATGTGCCACTTTGTTAGGTTCTAGTCTTTGTCATTTACCTCTCTTTGCTGCTGTTTCTTAACTGTAATGGAGATCTCATATAATGTTCTCTCTCTTTATATATTATCTTTTGTTCCTCCTCCTTATCTTTGCTTCCTTTGGATGCTATTTAATTATCACATCTATATTCTGTCACTTATCTTCTCTCATAGTTTGCCTCTACCCTGGTTTATCTTTCTTTCTCACTGCACATCTCTGATTCTGACTCTGGTCTCTGTCTTTGTCAGCCTCATGTTTCCTCAACTCGTTTTCTTGTCTGTCTCTTACTTACTGGTTCCTACTCTAAATATTTCTCATTCAGGGTATCTCTCCCATCTCAGACCTCTCTAATCTCCTTCATCTCTATTTTTACTTCTCCTCACTGTTAACCTCTCTATTTGCCACTGTCATCTATCTCTCCTGAGTCTGCTGAAGATTTGCTCTTAGCTCACTTTTTTGCAGACCTCTCTCCTTCCTTGTTTCTTCTCCTCTGCACTTTCTTATCGACCTACGCTAACTTTCTTACAGACATACCCTGTCCTTTTCTTAACTTCTGTAACTTTCTGTTACCTCAGTCAGATTGTTGGGGCACTTTCTAGTTCCACAGAGACGAGACCCCCATCAGAGCCTGGCAGTTAGACTCGAAGGTGCTCCTTACCTTGGACAGAAGCCCCAAGTGGGTGGATGCCTCCCTCACTGGAGCTTGGAACAAACTCACTGCCTGCAGCTCAGGGCATGGTCACCTTAGAAGAGAAAACATGTAGGGCAGGGAATGGAGTGCAGCTCTCACAACTGGCTGCACTGGGCCACTGATATCTCAAAGTGAAAGCACTTTTTCTGTTAACAAGAGACGGGATGCAGGGGATAGGGGAATGAGAAGCAACCAGGGAAACCGCGGCGCTATTGGCCGGCCACTCCCACAGCTTCCTCTATCTCCCCTTAAGCAGCCACAACATCTAGGGCCACTGACTTCTCAGGGACCACCCCTCTCTTGCTCCGGGTTTCCCAAGCTCATTTCTCCCTAGGCTCCAGGTCCATGGGCGGGACCACTGTGACCTGCTGGCTGCTCTCTGGAGTTGGAGTGGGAGGTAGGGCAGAAGAGGATCTGAAAGGAAGTGGTCAGCATAGGGATCTGTCAGGATTCTTAGGCTTATTCCAGAGGGCATAACTCAAAAACAGTTGTCAGTTTTTAGTCCAAGTCTGAACACAAAGAGACACACAAAACACACACAGAAACCGTTTTCAGGCAACCACCATAGAATCACAGTACCACAGAAATGACAAACACAAGCAAGACCAATACAGGGCATCTTACACGAGATTTCCAGAGAAGCCTGACACTATCTGTTCCAGGCATATACAGAACCCTAGCTGCTGCTGGGTTGAGAAGGACTGTTTCAGATCCAACTTCCCAGCTTGACACCGGAGCATCCTCCAGAGTTGTGACCTGCAACAATTTGGCACATCTCACTGTCACTGCAACCAACCCAAATGGACCTCTCTCCATGGGAAGGACCCCAGAACCTGAGATTGGCCTAAAACCAAACCAAGATAATCAGTCAACCCCTTGGGATCAAAACTAGACCTGAAACCAGACAAACCAAAAGCAAAATAGAATCAGAAGGTCATCTAATGGAGGACACACAAGTGAACAAGACAGTCAGACACACAGACATACAGACATACAGGCAGGGAGGGATTCCACTTTACCTCTGATGTACAGTGTCTGTATCCCAAGACGAAAACCACAAATAAAACAAGACAGCAACAGAGAAAAAAACACACCAGTATATCTAAGCATACTCACGGGCCACAGGGGCAGCTGCCAGAATACAGAATACCAGAACTGAAAAACCAAGAAACAAATTCAGCGATGCCACACTTAGACACTTAGACAACAGACAACAGACAAGACTCACACAAACAAACGTACCTCCAAGGGGTATTCTCGGGTTTCTGGGAGCTCCCAAATCCAGGACGAGCCCCCCAAAATGTAAGACCCCCTTTTGGTGGCCCCCCCATTATAGTCTTGGGAGTAAGAGAGCACCCAAAGAAACATGAGAATCCATTACTCTAATCACATGAGGCAGTTTAATGACAGAGCTCCGTACCGACATGCATCCCACACAGGAGATAATGGATGTCGGCCACGAGGCTTGAAAGCTAGGGGGTTTTATGGGGTAAGGGGCTTAGGGGTGTGGAATTCAGCATAGCGACACACTATTGGCTTATTCAAACATCAGCAGAAAAATTACATATACGTACAGGGTGTCAGAGTTCTGTGAGTTGGACTCAGTTCAGATAGCCCTGTTATGTCCTCACATTCCTCTTTATCTTTAAGGTTAAGCTGTTCCCAGGAATGTTTTAACTACAGGGCATACCCAGGTTTGTTTTTCTTTTTTCTCAGCCCAGGCAGCCTCTGGGCTCACAAAATCCCAGCAATTTCTGAGTACTTTATATGACTTACAGGTCTTGAAATTTCATCTTTCTTTCAGTACCATGGTTATCTAAACCTTAAAAGTACAAACATAAAAATACAAACTTTATGCATTCCTCTCTCTCTCTCTCTCTCTCTGTGTGTGTGTGTGTGTAATATCAATTAATGAAAGAAAAAAAATGTGCATGTACTTCAGATCAAACCAAAGCAAATTCTTTCCTGCTAAACTACATCCATGACCTTCTGAAATAAACAAAAACAAGTGTTTGCATGCACCTAAAAGATTCCAAGTTTTAGTAGAGTTATAACAAACTTTCTTTACAGTTTGGTTTCCCAATGTTATTGAGACTTACGTTTCCTTTAAGGGAAGGGGGCTTATCAGTGCATGGCATTCTTACTGTCATAATAGAATTTTAGTGATTAGAATGTATTTGGCTTTTTAAAAAAAACCTATTAATATACTTAAAATCTCTACTTGTACTGTATATTGTGGTGGGATGGTCTGTACACATACATGTATTCAAATATGTAAATGGATTTTGTGTACATACATGGCATCATCATTAATGTTTACCAAAATAAAGCCCACAGTTGAAAATATGAAATTTCACAAAATAGTGTTAGTTATATATTTATGAAGTTTTCCACTGCTATAAGCAACTGATGGAAAACATGAAACCTATTATTTTGAAAACCAAGATGTAGAAATGCTTAGATATTCATTTGAAACCTTTCTTTATGGTGTTATAGTTCTGATGGATCATTTAGCTTTCCACGTGAAGTTGGCAAGCAATGAGCTATATTGGTTTACTTCAGCAAATTAAATGAACACATTTATTATATATTACCTCTGTTGACAATGCTCAAACAAAAAAAGCTAGTTTTCTTTTTCAAGAATTTATATGTCTATGTTCAGGCAAATAGTTCTGTTGCTTTGAAAGTAAGTCTGAGTCTTTCTCAGTCTTGTTAGTTTGAATCTTCTTTTGGGAAAATTTGTCAGGTAGGGCACTGACATCCATAGATTTACAGGCACTGGAAGTTCAGTCTCAAGTATACAGGTTTTCTAACATAGATACCTCTTTTATTCTTATGAAGTAAATTGACAATAGATGCATTGTGTGTTTTCACTATTGTATAAAGTAGAACTTGATGATTATATTTTAATGAGGGCTGCAGTTTCAATGTGTGAACAAGTAATTGCTCATAAACCCTTCTGCAGTCTTATTCAAATCAGGATATCTGAACACCATAACAGTAAAATAAGAACACAATTTTCTACCATTCTTAGTCACTGAATAAATAGAAAGGAAAATGAAATTGCTCATGTTACACCTTATAATTATGCCTCTCCTGCTGAGGTATCCCAAAAGGTGCAATTAAAAGATAACTATACAGGAAATAATGGCTTAATTTAATATTAAAATAGACATACAATGATTCTAAGTATTTATAAAGCAGATTTGTTTCTCAGTTCTCCTTTGTACTCACCTACCTGTGCAGTGAATACATAAACCCTTTGTTGAGCTAAATTATCATTACCAGGAGACACTTCACATAGAATCACATAGTTTCTGATCAAATCCAGCATTTAGAGAACTTCAAACTTTATGTAGAAATGTGAAAGAATGTGTGTTTTTTGTCTCCTTAGAACGAGTATATTCTAGCTTCAGAATATTAAGATGAGATCAAAATAATAAAATACACTTAGTTATGCTCAGACTTTTCTATTGTCATTACAATGGATTAATACAAATTTGTAGTTTAAAACAACATAGTTTCTATTTTGCATGGCAGAAGTTTCAAGTGGGCTAAAAGTATTGACAGAGCCATGTTCTTATTTGAGGCCCCAGCATCCAGAAGCTTGCTCTCACTCACCCCTTGCCTTCAAATTCAGGAATATCATATTGAATCCTTTATCACAGGGCATATAGTCACAATTTGATATTTACATTTTAAAGTCTCTAATTAATGCATATAGTTTTAACATTTTCAGAAACTCTGACATTGTTCGGTTATCTACAAATTATTTAAAAATTATGTTTTTAGCTAAGAAAATTTTCACTATTTTTTTCATGGTTAATGAAACAGAATGAAGACTCATTTTATTTTTATTTTTGTTTGTTTGTTTTTTTTAATTGAATATTCTTTTAGGATTTATTTTTATTTATTTTATGTATATGAGTTCACTGTTTCTATCTTCAGACACACTAGAAGAGGGGATTTGATCCCATTACAAATGATTATAAGTTACCATGTGGTTGCTGGGAATTGAACTCAGGATCTCTGGAAGAGCAATCAGTGCTCTTAACCACTGAGCCATCTCTCCAGCCCAGATATTTGTTTTATTTACATTTCAAATGTAATCCCCTCTCCAGGTCTCCCCTCCAGAAATCCCCTACTCCCTCTCCTTCCCCCTGCAACTATGAGGGTGCTACCAACCTACCCACTCCTGCCTTCCTGCCCTAGCATTCCCCTACACTGGGGTATCAAACCTCCACAGGACCAAGGACCACTCCTCCCCTTGATATCCAACAAGGCTATTCTCTGCCATATATGTGGGCAGAACCATGGGTACCTTCATGTGTACTTTTGGGTGGGTGGTCCAGTCTGGCGAGCTGAGGGAGGGAGGACATTTGGCCTGTTGACACTGTTACTCCCCCCGCCCCCCCCCCCACACACAAGGAGCTGCAAACCCCTTTAGTCCCTTCTCCAAATCCTCTATCAAGGACCCTGCACTCAGTCCAATGGTTGGCTGTGAGCATTTGCCTCTGTATTTGTCAGGCTCTGGCAGAGCCTCTCAAGAGACAGCCATACCAGGCTTCTGTCAGCAAGCACTTCTTGGCGTCTGCAATAACATCCAGGTTTTGGGACTGTATATGAGATGGATCCCCAGGTGGGGCAGTCTCTGGATGGCTTTTCTGTCAGTCTCTGATCCACACTTTGTCTCCATATTTCTTAACTTATTTTCACTATCATCTGTTAATTATACAAATACTTGGTTTCATTCTGATATTTTCACACATGTATGTATTTTTGACATATCCAACTGCTATTATCTTCTTTAGTCTCATCCTGTTTTTACTCAATCCCCTTCCTCTGTCTGCCTACTTATCCAACAGTTTCCTAGGTAAGGATTATTTACAGTGGCATGGCTTCCTTACCATGAGAGTGCTCATACCTCTGGAGAAAACATCTCCCCTACTTCCTGACTTCTTCAGAAAGGAGTATGGCCTCCATTCTAGCTACCATGGTCTACCTGTAGGTTCTTGATGGGTAAGGGTGAGGACTCATGGTGTCATCCCTTTGTTTCTGTTTCTCTCCTTGCCAAGATAGGATGTTGACAAGCTCAATCTTGAGCAACTATTGTGCTGCCAATCACCATTGTCCCATTTATGGGTGAGCATTCAGTAGTTCCTCATTCTTAGCAATTTGACCTGTTATGCGGCTCTGCAATTACTGTTGCCCAATGCAAAAAGGGTTTCCATAACCAAACCTAATGGCAGCACTCTTGTACAGGTATAAATATAATTTAGATAACTACTGGATGGATATTTCATATCCACTTCATAAAAACAACATCACTAACTTTGCTCACAAGGGCCTATTTCTTTTCTAGTCATATTTTTTGACCATATTTACATTACCAGCTATAGATTTCATCTTGTGGAGAAGACCTCAAATTCAAAGATAACTAGCTGTCTGAATACTGACTGACCATAAATGTGCCAGTGTGCACTTCTTGAATGAATGTTCACGAACTTAGCTGCCAAGATTGGCAACTAAGTAATATTGTTGACAAAAATTCTCCCCCAGAAGCTTGCCTACCATCCTCTAGCACTCTTAGAATAAGCCATCAGGTTAGGGGCTCTCTCCACCTTGGTTCCAGATGGAGTTCTCAATGTCTTAAGACCAAAGCCCATGAATAGTGTCTCCCTATACTTGGTAAATAATTCACAGTTATGATAAATGTTTATATTATTTTGGGAGCCTTAGAAGTGCCCTGCTCAACCTTGATAGGATGATAGCTCAGGCCTGGTAATTTTGTTTTAACTTTATGGTTTCTAGGAGTAGCTTTATTTACCCATATATTGTACTTTCATTTAAACTCTTAAATTTGACTGTGTCCATTAACAATTTAATACATATTTATAATACTTTCTTTTGCAGTTACCCAAAACATCTACTACCAATACTAACATTACCAACCACAAATAGAACAAGCCATAATTTGCTGGCCTTTCCTTTTTTCCCTAAGGTTAGTTTCTCCACCTACCACAGACTTGTTTGCCACCAAACATTTTAGGATAAACCCAAGGTGGTCCAAGATCCCAGATATCCTAGGCTTGGCACTTACATCATTAGCTCTAGAAGAATTTTAATCCAGCAACACTGCTGCTCTTATTGGAATACAGACATGACCTTAGTACACACCTTTAAGGCCAAACTATGTAGAAGACGTTTCCATAGAAAGGGGAGAGATGTGTGAGAGGTATTGGATAAAAGAAATGAAATGGAGAAAAAGATCTATTTTAAAAAGATCATCACAAGCCTCTATGGGAACTAGATGAAGAAAGAAACATATACTTACTGCCAGGGCTGACTCACCACTAAGTATGATTACCTTATACATAGATGGTAATCATAACATTCAAATATCAAAGCCCAGATAAAACTTAGTGGAGGCAAGTACACAGCTTGATGGGAAGGAATAAGACAGTTGGCCAGAATTTACTTCCTTCTTTTTGGCCATACAATGAAAAGAGATGTGCAATCTTCTGTAGGAATATACCACAAAAAAAATCAAGGAAGCATTAGTCAGTGACATGATCTTAAATATTAAGCTGAAATTGAATCTTCAACACAATGGTGTTAGAAGATGTTGTCCTTGGGAGATGACTGATGCACAGATGCAGAGTCTTCCTGAATGAAATTAGATTGTCATCTCTCTAAAAGAAGCTTGAGGTGGCTGGTTGGTTCCTTCTCTTTAGCCTCTTAAAGTCACATAAAGAACTTTCCATAAAACAATTACCTTCCTAGACGCTGAAACTACAGGCACCCCTCAGCCTTTAAAACTGTAAGGTATAAACTGTTATTATTTGTGAATTATTCAGTCTAAGTTGCAATTATCACCTGCTTTGGCAAATGGCCCCTTTGGAAAAACTCTATCTCAAAAAATATTTGCATTAGGATTCATAACAGTAGTGAAATTACAGTTATGAAGTAACAAAGAAAATGATTTTATGGTTGGAGATCATCCCAGTTTGAAGAACTGATGGAAGGAGTTACAGAGACAAAGTTTGGAGCTGAGATGAAAGGATGGACCATCTAGAGACTGCCACACCCGGGGATCCATCCCATAATCAGCCTCCAAACGCTGACACCATTGCATACACTAGCAAGATTTTGCTGAAAGAACCCAGATATAGCTGTCCCTTGTAAGGCTATGCCAGGGCCTAGCAAACACAGAAGTGGATGCTCACAGTCAGCTATTGGATGGATCACAGAGCCCTCAATGGAGGAGCTAGGGAAAGTACCCAAGGAGCTAAAGGGGTATGCAACCCCATAAGTGGAACAACATTATGAACTAACCAGTACCCCCAGAGCTCATGTCTCTAGCTGCATATGTATCAGAAGATGGCCTAGTCGGCCATCATTGGAAAGAGAGGCCCGTTGGTCTTGCAAACTTTATATGCCTCAGGACAGGGGAACACCAGAGCCAAGAAGTGGGAGTGGTGGGTAGGGGAGTGGGCAGAAGGGTATGGGGGACTTTTGGGATAGCATTGGAAATGTAAATGAAGAAAATACCTAATAAAAAATGAAATTATTAAAAAAAAAGAAATGGGGGTTAAGAGAAAGAAAGTGATACAAGAAAAACATGGAAAACATAAAAAAAAAAAAAAAAAAAGAACCACAGCATTAGGAAGGCTGAAAACCACCAGGAGGTGCTGTGTTTTAGGAGACAGAATGGACCAAGGCAGTTACTGCTGCCTCTTAGATGCTGAAGAAAGGTGTCTGCTTCAGAATACTTTACCTGTTAGTAAATACAGGTCATTTTTTTTTAATTTTAAGTATGATGAAGGAATAGGAAAGATAATAAAAAAAGAGACTGGAAAATACTATAACTTATGAAAAGACCAACATTTTAATGCAGCATGAAATATTAAGCCTCAATTGGCAGCTAATAAATACATTAGGATTTGAATCATACTTAACATTATGGGAAAATGCAAATAAATACACTTCTTTAGCTGCCTGGAAGAAAAATTCCCCAATTATAAATCTATACCCACGGAAATCATTATGTAAACTGTCAGAGCAGATGGGATTAGCAGATAATAAGCTTGCTGAATGTTATGTTGGTCTGTGAGGCATAGAAGTGTTCTTTCATTTATGTTAGCAGGTCACATTTTTTTCATTTGCAATATTATATATATATATATATATACATATATATATATATATTCACACACACACATATGAGAACATAAACATGAAGTATAGATTTCTTAAGACTACATAGGGAAAAAGGTTCCACATGAGTAAATACTATGTTTAGTTGCTAGGTTAATATAAGTCTATAAAATAAAAACCAATTCACCCTTCTTTAATGCATTCAGAAGCAATAACTCCAGATTCATAAGTCTACAACAGTTGTCCTAGTTTCTATGTTATGAATATACTTTAAGGCTGTCTGAGTCGAGACTTAAAATAAGCAAAGCCTATTAGGGCGTTGTCTAGGAAACCCTCCAGCAATGGTTTCACTGTGCATGTACTTACATTTTTAATTGATGTTTTATTCGTAGGCTGTTCAATAATGTAAAGTAGAAATTAGTTTGTATAGAATAGTGTGTAATTAATACCTGACTGTAGAGATGTACAAGAATTTCGCTACTTTTGCTAATGGTGTCATTTCTGCTATGTAGAAAAGAGATTTCAAGCATTTCATCATATTGCTCCAAGGATATTAACCTATTTAATATGAAATAACACTTGTTTATATAAATATATATACGTGTGTGTATGTGTATATTTGTATACATGCCCTTAAATTTTCTTTTGAATAAGTCTACATTTTAGTGCTTCTAATAGGTGATTCATAGTGAATACATAATTGTTTTTGGATATTGCTTCTACTAATACCACAAGAACATTTTTTCCTTATCTCTATAAGAAAGTGTGACCATGTTTTAGCACCATCTTCAGTTTCAATGGGCAGTGTGTCCATATGACCCGGGGGAGTCATTCATCTGTACTTTGCTAGGACTAAATCCCAGGACATATACCATCTGACAGTTCTAGTAGAATAACAACATTACTTGAACATTTATTGTGTTCCAATTATTGTTGTTAAAGCAACACACATTCTTCCACTCAGTTATCCAGTTTTTGTTTGAGTCAGAAGAGAGTGAGTACCATTTTGATAGTATATATTGACAGGAACAAGATGACATGAGTTGTATAATTGGTCAATGTGTGCAAGAACAGTATACAGAATAGATAATAGAAACATTCAGAAAACCACTATTCAGGGCAGACAGAAAGACTATGTTTTCTCTGCACCAAATATTTAAATACTTCTTTTCAACTAATGTAATTTTTCTATGGTATTTGACCCCTCTTCCCCAAGACAATATAATTCCTTCTAAACAACAACTTGTGTTTAATTACAAAGCAATAACTAGAAAGTATAGCCAAGTAAAAGAGATATGCCCATTTAAAGCTTTTCTTTAAAAAAAAAAACCAAAAAACAAAAAACTTTTATCCTTGTTTACAGTCTAGTTGTTATTCTCCTCCCAGACCACCCTCTATTTCTCATCTCATTTCTCCTCCTCTGTCTCCAAGAGGATGTCCCCAACCCTCACCTCCAACCCCACCCCACCAGATTTCCTCACTCCCTGAGGCCTCAAGTCTCTCAGCAGTTAGGTTTGTCTTTTCTCACTGTGGCCAGACCAGGCAGTCCTCTGCTGTATATGTGTCAGGGGTCTCACACCAGCTGGCATATTCTGCCTGGTTGGTGGCTCAGTATCTGAGAGATCTTGGGGTCCTGGTTAGTTGAAACTGCTGGTCTTCCTATGGGGTTGACCTCCTCCTCAGCTTCTTCCAGCTTCCCTAATTCAACCTCCAGGGTCCCTGGCTTCTGTTGTTGGTTGGGCATGAGAGTTTCTCAAACAGATGAGGTCACCTGCCTTTGATGGGTGACTTTATAGTTCTCACCACTAATTGACACCAACCATGCCCATCTAGCATGACTTTAAATTGACTTCAGCTTTCTTGAAAGAATGATGAGATGGGCTTTCTTGCACATATGGCTATGGGATTTCAACATCTATGTTGAACAGGCTTAACACTTTAAGCAGTGTTACTTTTGTATTGTTTCATTAAAATAATAATAAAACTTTAAGAGACAAAGTAGCCTAGAGATCATCTTATGAATTCATCTTTGTTGAGTTTGAAGAGCTGAAGAAGTTATTTTTTTTCAACAGACAAAACCCTGTTTAAATGTTCCAGAATTAAAAATAAAACTCGCAAAACTTCCTTAGGCAATGTAAGGTATCTTTAGAAATAGCTGATAGTTTATCCGCTATTTCTCAAGTTAAGCAAAATCTATACTGATGTACCTCCCAAAAACTGGAGAAAGACAGCAGAAAATAAGATTAATTTGAGTTTCAGAAAGCTATAGAAAAAAAAAATCAGTAGAATATGTCAGAAAATGAATGCGAACACTGGTGGTTCTAGGAAATCTCAGTGGCTATAAATAAATCACATTTCTATCTATATAAACTGCAGAACATCAAAGGCAGCAGTTGTAAGAGTGACTAAAAAATAGTCTACTTTAAAATAGAGAATAAGGGTGAAATTTTACTTCTTACTGTAATCTGATATCTGGAGAATCATGGAAGAAAAGACTCTTAGTACTAAAAAGCCCTGTCTCTCAACACAGTGATGACGCCAGGTGAATAAATTTAAGGCATGAATGTGAAGCAAAGACATTTATTTTCTGAATGTTTTTTTTTCCTACAAGAATAGGACTACAGTTTCTGCTCTTTAGTACATAGGGGGAAAGTAGTGTCAGTCACATTATGTGGATAATAACCACAAAAATGGGAAAAAAAAACTTGCATTGTGCCACAGAAGTCATAGTTGATAATTGATTGTCAATCTCTGCCAAACTCCTGTGGATAGTATCATGTTTCCCTGCAGGTTTTATTTGTTTAAGTTCGTTCCCCAAATGCCCAAGCATGTCAGGGCTAGCATTTTGATTTCCTGTGATTATTTAGTGTCAGAAAACACTCCCCATCAGCCTTCCCCTTCTCCTTATATTCTACCAAGGTAGTTCTTATATGTTTCATCCGTCTAGAAGAGGGCATTTCATTTGCTGATGAAAATGTCTATGAGGATAGGTCTATGAAGCGTGCAGAGTGCTTTGCTGTGGCCTCTAAGGAAGAGATGTGCTGAGATCTATCTACATGGACTGATGACCATGATAAATGCAGAACAACAACTAGCATCATTGTCAGACAAGAGTGAGGGAATTGCAAGGAGAACAACACTCAGCTTTATTTAGATCCCACAGAATCTCCAGGTGAAGCAAGAAGCCCCACTATGTAAGGTTTCTTCCTGTTCTGATGCCTGTCCACATAAGACAGTGCTCCAAGTTGTTATACACAGACTTTTACAAACATTCCTGAATGATCTTCCTTTTGGCAGAACGAAAACGACACATACTGGGTATTTTAAGACATAGGCAAGAGATGTATGTCAGTAGCTCCTGTTCTCTCTTCTGCCTCAGCATTCCGCTGATTGTGGGAACTCATGGTCTGTCACTCCTCCATATGGTGACTTACAGGAGAGGCCCCTCCAAAACCCAGGCGGAGAGTCCTGTAGTATTTTCTTTTTTTCTGTTTAACTCTCTGGTTCATTATTAGGAAGATAACGTGTGTTCAGATATTTTCTATAAATAACTAAATACAAAATCAGCTCCCCTGCTAATTAAACTCTCCCGGTCTGCGTTTATGTTTTTATTTTATTTTTCAATCAATTTTCACAATTCAAAGGGGAAGTCAGGTAATAGTAATGAAGCTGCCTTGAGCACAGAGCACCCAGGACAGTGCTACTGGATAGTAGACAATAAAAAAGGGAAGGCTATTTTAAGTTCAAGTCTGTCATTCATGGATTGATACTTGTATAAAATGTATTCAATGGTTTTATGACTTTCAATATTTCAGATTTAATCTATATCAAGAGGAATTTATGTTTCCTCAGCAGATTCCTCCCTTAGTTATCTTTTCTATAATTATTCACAGGAAAAACAGATTCCGCAGTTGCCGTGTTTCGAAACTCTCATTCAACCAAAGCCCTCGAGGAAAATGTTATGCTCATTCTGGAAAGTGCTTGAGTTTTACTGTAAAATAAAATCTGCAGTTAAGTCTTTCTGTCTAATTAGGTAATGTGTTTTTTTAAAAAAAATGAAATCCATAAAAATGTAATGTTGTTCACTCAGCAAGCTCTTATTAGCGGTACGTCTACTGCTGCAGGAGTGCACAGTGATGTGGGCACGCTGACCTGAGAGCTTACAAATTGCACACTATCATTTCTGTGCTTATTCCAAATTTGCATATTTTCTTCAGTTTTTTTTTCTTTCTCCTAATAATATTATCACCGACCTAGAGAATTTTCTCATGGCTTCTGTGGGCTTTTCCATGTACTCTGCTCTATGGGGTAGCTTTCTTCGTGAGGCTCTGGCTCAAGAGTGAACTCACCTGTACAGGAGAATGCCAGGGCCAGGAGGCCGGAGTGGGTGGGTTGGGGAGCAGGGCAGGGGGAGGGTATAGGAGACTTTCAGAGAGGAAACTAGGAAAGGGGATAGCATTTTAAAGGTAAATGAATAGAATATCTAATAAAAATGTTTTTTTAAAAAAGAGAGTGAACTGACAAAGACAAAATAGAGTAGCGAAACGTTCTCAAAGGGTCACACCCAACTCTAGGTTGCCTCTGATAATGGATCTGTTCTTGCAGGCAGCTGATTAAGTTCATGCTCTGTCCTTAAGTCAAAAAGGTTCTTGTCTTCATAGGACTGAAGTTCCTTTTCTAGTTCCTTTCCATTTCATTCTTCCTTCCAATCTTGGTTTATCTCACGGAGTAGAGGATGACTGACTGTCTTAAATAGACCTTGATCATTTTGCTTTCCACACTATTTTCAGCAAGGTGATCTTGTATTCCTAGCTGACACAACAGTCAGTGTTTAACTCTGTAAATAGAATATGGATGCTACGGAACCTTCTAAGGCAAAAATATGGAGTGCTGATTAATTTTGATTGTCGGCTTGACACAATTTGGAGGAACTTGGTCAGGGAGAACCTCAGGGGAAGAGTTGCCTGGATACGATTGGCCTTTGGGCATGTCTCCAGACAGTTTCTTGACTGCTACTAGATATATGGAGTCTAGCCCACTGTGATCAGCAACATGCTCTGGGCAGGTGAGCCTGGGCTATATAACAAAATTAAGCTTCCGCTAATGAAAGCAAATCAGTCAATGAGCTGTGACTCTGTAGACTGACATGTAAGTGCAAGCCAAAATAACCCTTTTCATCATTTAGGTAACTTTACATAGTGGTGATTATTACAGCAACAGAAAATAAACTAGAAAAAATGGTTATATACCAAAATTTTCTCAGGAAATTAGGATTGTTATACTATTTCTAACACAGTGAAAAATATCAAAGTATAAATAAATAATACCATTAGGACTGACTCAAATGTCTGGTTGATCAAGGATCCTTGTGTTGTCCCATGACTTGGAGTTTGTATGGCTTAAGGACTAACTACTAAGTGCTGTACTTTCATAATGACCTCATCTATACAAACCCATGCTGCTACCCCATCTCTTTCCCTCTCTCTCCCTCTCTCTCTCTCTCTCTCTCTCTCTCTCTCAATCTCTCTCTCTCTGTGTGTATGTGTGTGTCTATTTTCAGAAGCTATCAATTGTCAATATATCTCTTTAGCTATGGTGTGGTATTTATGCCTTTCTACCTCTGTAACTAATTTTTTTTTTCAAATCCTATTTCTAATGATGTTCTTAAATAATTTAACCTCCCTGGTAGTCCACCACCACCAGACGTGAAAAAGAAAGGATACAGGGGAAGTAAACCTGTTTAGAAAGGCTCTTTGGAGCAACTCTCGTTGTGTTATCTGGAAATCAGCAAATTAGTTCCCAAGTTAGCAGGCAGCTGCAGCTCAATCCACTCAGAAATGCTTTATGAATTTACCAGCTGTCCAGTTCAGTAGAGTCAGATTAGCATCAACAGCAGTTATATGACCTAACAGAGACAGCCATGCCTCAGCCTTTGCTCAAGTCAGAAGGAGGGACCAAAAGAAACATCAGAAGTTCTCTTGGCTGTGCCTCTCAGGAAAGTGAAGATCAACAAAGACTTGAGAACCACAAGCAGCACACAGCTAGCTGTACCAGCAAGCCAGGCTCTATCTCTTTCACTCTGCGGAGTCCTATTTATACCCTCCAAACATCACATGTCCTTCCCATTCTTTGCTCAGCATGGGTCTGGCCTCAGCCCATGTCTTGGTTCAGCATGTGCATCTAATCAACCCAAGTTCTCAGAAGTGGCAACAAACTGCAGCATACCACCAGAAGCTTTTTGGTGGTTTTCTTTCTATGGAGTCCTGACAAATAGTCAGTTTCACATGTACAACTACACTGCTGTGTGTGAAAAAGACTAGTATGGCTAAATATTTAAAACAATAATGGGAGCAAAAGTAAGGTGACTTACTGCATATATATATATATATATATATATATATATATATATATATATATATATATATATGCAACCCACTGAGTCTATTTAGTTTTGCTCATGTGTATAATGTTTAAAGCTTAAAAACTTGGAATTGGATATGCTATCAGAGGGATAAATGATTTTCCCTTTTTTTTGACTGCTTGGAGTATACTCTTAGAGAATTATGTATATTTCACTTACTACCTACATAAAATATAATTAAAATCAAGTGTAATTTAAATTTTATGGATTAGGCACCTCAGTTTCCAGAGTAAATTAAGGAAGCCAAAGCCATGCCTTCACTGAAAGTTGCCATGTACTCTGTATCTCTCTAGACCTCTCCAGAATCACCTTGGAGATAGAAACAAATGAATTTTCATTTCATATAAATGCTTTATCACATTGTCATCATCCAAAAGCAAAAGCTTGGCTATTTTATTTGAAAAAGATCTCCATGAATGGACAGTGGTTGTGCCTATAAGAAAACTACCTCCTATTCTAATTCTTAAAAATGTACCCTCAAACATATATACTGTACAAAAAAGAAATATGCACTGCAGCTGATAATATTAAATGAAAATCTTGTTCTACTATGTTAATAGTGGCCTCATTTGTGATAGCCAGAGGCTGGAAACAACCCATATGTCCCACAATGGAAAAATGGATACAGAAAATGTGGTTCATTTATACAATAGAATACTACTCAGCTATTAAAAACTAGGATACCCTGGGTTTTGCAGGCAAATGGATAGAACTAGAAATTATCATCCTGAGTGAGGTAACTCAGACCCAAAGGACATGCATGGTATTTACTCACTGATAAGTGGATATTAGTCAAAAGGAACAGAATACCTAGGATATAATCTACAGAACTCAAGAAGGTTTAAAAGCCAAAGGGTCAAAGTGAGGACACCTCAATCCCACTTGGGAGGGAGAAGAGAGCAATCACAGGAGTCAGGTGGAGGAAGAGACCTTGATAGGAAAGGAGACAGGGAGGGGAAAAGGGGACCATGATCAGTTATTGGGTTGGGGGAACAGGACTGAAGCCCTGAGGGCCAGCAGAAAAAATGGAAACAGGTAACTTTGGGAGGTAGGAGATGTGGGACCCTCTAGAATGTACCAGAGATGAGGAAAGTGAGAGGATCTCAGGACTCAAAGGGATGGATCTTAGATGAAATGCCCTACAGTGGGGAGAGGGAATTGTAGAGCTCACCTGTAGAAAAAAAAAAAAAAACAGAGCATCAAGTAGAGGAATGGGGTCGCCATCCCACAGTTAAAAGCTCTGACTCAGAATTGTTCCTGTCTGAAAAAACCATAGGGAAAAAAATTGGAGAAGAGTCTGAGGAAAAGGAGGTCCAATGACAGGCCCAAACTGGGATTCAGCTCAAGGGGAGGTCCCAAGGCCTGACACTATTACTGAGGCTATGGAGTGCTCACAAAAAGGGACCTAGCATGACCACACTCTGGAAGACACAACAAGCAGTTTAAAGAATCAGATGCAGATATTTGCACCCAACCAATGGACAGAAGCTGCTGACCCCTGTGGTTGAATTAGGGGGAAAGCTGGAAGAAGCTGAGGAGGAGGGTGACCCTATAGGAGGACCAGCAGTCTCAATTAACCTGGACCCCCAAGATCTCTCTGACACTGGGCCACCAGCCAGGCAGCGTATATAAGCTGATATGAGGCCCCCAACACGTACACAGCAGAGGACTTCCAGGTCTGGGTTTAGTCAGAGAAGATGCACCTAACCATCAAGAGACTGGAGGCCCCAGGGAGTGAGGAGGTCTGGTCAGGTGGGGGTTGGGGGTGGGGACATCCTCTTGGAGACAGGGAAGGAGGTTTGGACTATAAAACAGTCAGAGGGTGGATCTGGATGGGGATAAATATGCAGTATATAAAAGATTTAAATTTTAAAAATGCAAAAAATAAAGCAATGAAAAAGATAATCTTGACACATCATCATATATACTTATATGTATATATGAATGTATTGTTGGTGAAAATATATGTCTATTTGTGGTGCTAAATATATACCTATATGTCCATATTTCTTGAACAAATATTTTCATTAATTCTTCAAGAATTTTTATACAATGTAGTTTGACCATAGGGGTCTCTGCTTCTCCTAAGTCTACTCAGATCCAACCCATCTCCCTATCTTCCCAAACTTTACACTTTTTTAAAAAAATGTTTTAATGACTCATTGCGTACAATTTTTGCTGCCCAGTGAACTACTGGGTGTGGAGCCATATCCTGGAGTGGGATCAGCCTACCAGGCCATATCTATAAAGAAAACCAAATCCTCTCCCAGGAGCTGTCAACTATCAACAGCTTCTCAGTGAGTGTCGGACTTTGTGCTCTTACTTTCCTTCCAGGTTGCAATGTGTGTCTGGCTTGATCTTGTGCATATGTCACAACTGCTGTGAATTCATATGAGAAATTACCCTATTCTGTGTGGAAAACACTAACATGGCTTAACAGATAGAAGATGGGAGTGGCTTAAGGACTATATGACATTTAAACTTAAATGAACATTTATATTATAGAAATCAATTGAATAAAATGAATTCGTGAATAAAACATAAAATTATGAAATTGTTATCTTAAATATATCTGTCTGGCACCATTAGTACCAGTGTTTACGTTACTCATGGCTTGGTTTTATTTGACATGCTGTGAAAATATTTAAGTACTTGACCTTTCCAATTTACATTATGTCAAAAGCATCTGTGGCCTGAGGAGGGATAACTTACTCATTGTCACATCATTTCTTCTCTTGACAGCTATTACCAACTGCTCTTTCATTTTACAAATAGGTCCTGTGCCCCAACAATGCCTAGCCACAAACAGTTTTAGTGCTCTTTCAGATATTGGAGGATGACTACAAAATGACTAACTTATTTAACCAAAATAATATTGTATGGCATTCTTTTTTATTGTTATTGTTGTTGTTTATGAGAGTGCAAATACATCTCTACACTTGCTATCAAGTTCTACTTATAGTATAGGCTTCTGCTCATTTATTTCCATTCACTATTTACATATTGCTAGCAATACTTTTAACTCTTTACAGGGATCTCTATGCAGCATATAATAAATCAATTCACTCTCACATTGCCAACAAATGTATTTTGCAGTCTGTTATTTTATAAGTAGAAGTTTTAGGGCAAAATTTCAAAGTGATTTATCAGTACAGAGACAAATTAAATATGGGATTTACTTTGACAATATGCCACTTTTATTTTTTAACTTTATAAGTTCTCCCTTTTGCCTGAAGTGTTTTTGGTTCAGGGATCTTAACATTTTTTCAAATTATCTTTCCTTTAGTTTGTCAAGCCAACAGGCCAACTTGCAATGGAGCCAATTTATGCAGATACACTGCAAAGTATCCTAAACTGGAAATATGGTAAGTACCTCATCAAAATCTGTCTCCTCATCTCAACATAATTTGGGTCAAATGTTCTCTGCAACATACTTTTTTTTTCAGTAAATAAATGAACAGGGAGCTAAAAGCACTCTGGCCTTCTTTGAGACCCAGAAGGAAAACGGATGATATTCAGGCTAAACGTTTCCAACAGCAGGATGCCTAGCAGGTGAGGTAAGGTCTAAACTGGAGCATCAAAAAGAAGGTAGACAGAAAGAGCAGACATTGGAGAGCCTACAGAAATCAATACGATATTCCAGCCTTGGTGAGAAGCAGTAGAAACACCTTTTCAGAAAACTATTGGAAAGTTGTGTCTAAGAACAGATTAGCTTTACTTTTAAATGCTGAAGGACTACCACTGTCCATTCGATACTTCTTCATTAAAGCTAGGTGTAAGTTAGCAAAGTTTAGCTGAGAATTAGGATTGTTCCTACTCTGTATCCTTTATCCTAATATGCCTTGTCTGGAAAGTCCTTGCCAGTGCTTCAAACAGCATCATTCTTCTAAAACATAGCTCAAGGGCTGGTGAGATGGCACAGCCATTAAAGGTTAGCCTTACAACCAAAAATATACAACCCAGCTCAAGAAGGCAAACACTAAACAAGCTTTCTCTGTTCAGCCACATTCCAGTACTGTGCTTTTTAATACAATGGCACTGCTCTTATACATCAATATGCTTACAGTTTATACATTTTGGACTGTCAGCATAATGATCTCTAAATAGAGTATTATGAAGATACTTATTAACTGTTAAGTACATTGAAAATCAAAGACAAAAAAGATTTCTCTAAAATTCCCAAGGAGTGTTTGGGTTAAAATATCAGGATCACATTTTTATCTCTACTGTTCACTTTCATATTTTTATATATTTATGATTATGGATTATGTTTTTATACAGATTATTTGGAAAAGATAACTTGTCAAGCAATCATATAATGCTTACTAATTTTACTTTTCAAATATCATATTTGTAGCCTGATAGGATAGTTGAAGGCAAAAATGAATCAAGCAACTTTTGAAATGTCTAATTATGCATAATCTGATTTTCTCTTCCCTTTAGAGAGACTCATAATGACAGACAATTGAAATTACAATTCACATAAGTGAAGTGTTTCTTTATATTACCATTTATAACTGGCCAATGTTTAGATTATAAATTTAGATTCTTCTTCCTCTTGTTCTTGTTTTTGTTCTTGTTTCTCCTCCTCCTCTTCTTCTTCTTCCTCTTCCTCTTCTTCTTCTCCTCCTCCTTCTTCTCCTTCTCCTCCTCCTCTTCATTTTTCTTCTCCTTTTTTTACTTTTAGACTATTTAACAATTATTTGTCCCCAAGGAAAACACGATCAAAAAAACAACATATGACTGTTTATCAGAGATATTTCTAATTTCTAATATTAACTCTAATTTTCTTGGTATATTTGTTTATAAAGTTTTCACATATTGTTTAAAATAAAATATATGCATAATGATGTAATACAACAGAATAGAAATCTCAAACCAAAGAAATCAATATGCAAACATCAGCCATAATATTATGGCCACTATTTTGGAATATAAAAATCAAACAGATCACCAGAGAAATTCAACATTTCTCTATAGGAAAAAATTATTTTTTAAAGTTATCTTTACCCTGTTGAAAATTAAATATTTTAAAACATCCATATATAATTAATGTACACTATCTTCTTCTAATAAAGAAAACTTAACTATTATAGGGTACATATAAATGACATCATACTTATTTCTTTTCATATTGAATAAAGTAGTCTTAAATTTGCCAATTATATTAATATAGATCCATATCTATTATATATGCCAGTGTGTATGCATGAAATATTTTTCTATAATGTTTTAGATGTATAAATCACTATAATGGCTCAAGAAAGTTATCAGAAACAACTGGCAAACTATTTTTCAGGAGATTTCTATAAATTTCTAGCAATTTCTTTTTGCAGATCCAAATATACCTAATGCATAATGAGTTTTGAAGCTTAGTTTCTAAAAGATTTCAATGCTTACATTCTCTATCTTAAGAATTCTCTGGTGTATATAGTAGTGGAAAGATCATTTTTTCAAAAAACAAACAAACAAAAGAAGATTTATAATATAGTAAGGAATTATGCTGGTCTTGCAAAATGGTAGTTGTAGATTCTTCTCTAAGGTTCATGACCTCAGTAGCTCAGGGAAGCTGGTTAGGTTTCTAGTAACAATCATGATTTCCCTCCTGTTAAGTGGGCCATAAATCCAATTATGTAGCTGCTGGTTGCCCTGGAAAAGAGCTCTACTTATACTACCCTTATGTCTGTGTTGCAAAGCTGGTGATTGCTGTGGTTTATAAGTATTACAGCTGGTGGGTCTGCTTAGTCGAATTCTTCCCTTTGCAGCTTAGGTAGTGTTTTCTGGAACCATGGAAACTAGATTGCAGGAAAGAGCCTTTCAGGTCAGATCCACATCAAATCACTGGGATCATGTGTTCTCAAGAAACCATAACAGAAAACCAAAACTGAATATAGCACAGAGACTAATTGATCATAGGGCATCCAGCCTCAATGGATCCATCTACACCATAGCCTCTTCATCTATGGCTAAGTAAACATCCTGAAAAAGAGGGGAGAAAGACTGTAAGAACCAGAATTTGAAGAAGTCTACTGTGAAACATTCTCTCTCTCCCTCCCCTCTCTCCCCCTCTCCTCTCTCTCTCAATCTCTCAGAAATGGGTGCATAAACAAGAGCAGAACAATCTGAATGTCAATGGACATATTATTATGGAAGAGGAGAAATTCACAGGATTAAACCCCTACACAAAACACAACAGGCAACTAATGACTATGGAGCAAAGGGGAATTAGCTTTTTCCAGGGATGAGACACTTTTTGGTTGTCCCACGAAAAATGGTCAGCATTATTTTATATACACATCCATATACACATCTCCAAGACTAAAACACAGATTTATCAGGATATATATATATATACATACATACTTACACACTTGTATTTTTATGGAACAATAATATTCTAATGAAAAGAGACATCAACTAAAAAGACTGAGAGGAACTGGAAGGGAATAGAGGAAGGATAGCAGGAAGGGGCTGTAAGGAGTAAAGAGGAGGGGAGAAATGGATAAAATTAGATTTCTATTAAAACATATTAATAATAAAAATAATACTTTTATTTCCCCTTCCAAAACCTTGGAAGAGGAGGAGGAGGAGGAAAAGGAGAAGGAGGAGAAGGAGGAGAAGGAGGAGGAAGTAGAAGAGGAGAAGGAAGAAGTGAAAGAGAAGGAGGGAGTAGAGGAGGAGGAGGAGGAAGAGAAGGAGGAAGAAGAGGAGAAGGAGGAGAAGTAGGAGGAAGTAGAAGAGGAGAATGAAGAAGAGAAGGAGAAAGGAGGGAGTAGAAGAGGAGGAGGGGGGAGGAGGATGAGGATAGATTGGTTTTTGGCATATGAAGTATCAGGAAATTCACTGCTCAGCTAACATTAGTTTGCAGTGATATTTCTAGATGGCTTAGTTTTCATGATTCAGATAAAAATGCCAGCAAATCCATCGTATTATCTGATCTTTTGAGTTGTGTATAACAAACACAAAACTCTGGGAAAATTATTTTCAAAGAAACAGCTCCTCATACATATGTAAGTATTATGTGGACCCACAATGAAACCAAGTCACTCAGTTTCTAAATGTTGATTTTCACTTAATTTTTCATTGTGATTTTTGTGATGAGGTACCAACTGCATTGTTTTCTCTTAAGACCTAAAAGTGTTCCATCGACCTATTTTTATGTGCACCTTTGTAATTGTGGGATTGTTATTTTTCATGGTATTGATAATAGCAAAATAATTTAGAATAAAACAGACTTTACATATATATTGTTTTTAGAAGTTAAAAAATTCATATAATGAAAGGTTATGTTTATTGATATATGAGAATAATTATGTGGAGAAATGATAATAAAGAAAAATTATTGAATAATTATTTCCTTTATTATTGAAAAATAAATGACATTTAAATATAATGTAATTTATGAGTATGTATCTGTGAAAATGTATATATTAAAAACACCAAAATTAAATTCATCAAAATATTTATGTAGCTGTTGCAGATTGGCAGGATTTTGAGTAACACTAACTTTCTTCATTCTGAAGATACCAAATAAACATGTATTCCACCTATAATAATAAGGTTTTATATATATATATATAATCAATGAAGTTTCACTGAGCCAAAAGGAAGAACAAAATGGGTGAAAGTCTGCCACACTCTCTGGTGGAGTCAGCTTGACAGGCTGAGGCTTAAAAGCTACTCACGAGGCAAAAGAGTTTCACAGAAACTCGCTCCTGGAGTCTGGCGTTCTCTCTAACCCATACATTAATTTTCCATTCCCGAGTTAGTCTAGTGTATGGAACCACGTGCTCTCTTTTAGTATTATCCTATTATAAGTGCCTTTTAAGATTGAATTCTGACATAGCTAAAGCCAGTGTTCCAACAGTCCTAGAACGTCCTTGAGCAAGACCATGGGCTTGGAATTCAGGAAGAATGTTGCTATTCAGTGACATTCAGAATAGCCTCTGGTACTACACTATCACTTAGAATAAAAGTCAAGTCCCTCCCAGATACAGGAATTTACAATGGTTTAGGAAGTAGATCAGGCTGTGGTTTTAGAGTATTGCATTATTCATGAGATGGTTAGCTAGAACTCCCTAGTTAGAACCATGACTTGGGTGTGAAAGCCCTTGCCCTAGGAGAGTAAAGACCTCACACCTGGCTTCTAAGACTATAGCTGAGTTACACCCATACACACTTATTTACAATGGCCTAAGGGGAAGGTGAACTATACAGTAGACTAAAATAGGAACTATGGCAAGAGCACGAAGCCCTTGACCATGGCTTCTAAGATTAAGCGAATCTTAGGTGGAGCTCTTGTTGATCCCAGTTGTTAGCAATGAATTCTATCACAGGTGGTTCCCGTTAGACCTTCTGTGTTTGCATTCTCTGTTTTATGTAAGAATCCAGTAACCTCTTTGTACCTTGCTGGTATGTCACCCAAGTTCCTTATTGTCTTCTGTATAAAAAGTTTTATGCTCAATTTGACAAATTATATTCAGATTCTACACAACCTCTCCTGTGTGCATCTGTCTGTCATTCATCCGATGCTTTGCCCACCTGCGACTAGAGACCCGTTCCATGCAGACAAAGGGGCCCAGAGTGTCTGTGGTAAAGGTCAAAATCCTATTAAGCAAAATAAGTTCAGAAAGACAAATATTACATATATTAATGAGGGTTATATGAGTGCATAAATTCTAAAAGTAGAAGTGAGGCTATCTGGGAAAGTAAAAGGATTAGCTGGTTGGCAGAGGGCAGCACTAAGCATAAATAAAAATGTCTTTAAAAACAATGCTTGTAATCAGACTAGGCATAGACTCTCATATCAGGGCTGGATGAGGCAACCCAGGAGGTGAATATAGGTCCTAAGAGCAGTTAAAAGAGACAGAGACACCCCCACTCCATTGTTACAAACCCCACTAATATCCTTGGGAGTACTGCTCTTTTATGAAGGGATCAATAGACCAATGTGTTTGAGAGAGATGGGGGGTGAAATTGGAAGAAAGGGAGGGAGGGAAGGCCACTGTTGAGATGTATTGTATGAGAGATGAATAAAATAAAATAAATATTTGTACTTATTCTTTGAGAATCTCATACATGTACACAATATTTTTTTATCAACTCCATTCCCTAATTTCCTTCTCCATCTCCCCACCTCCAGAACCCTTCCCCCTCTCTACCCTACAACATATTCCCCTCTAAAGTTTATGTGCCCTGTCCTGGACTGAGTCTAGTTATTGCTAGTTATTGGATGTATGGGCATTCTCTGGAACCTAGGCAAAGAAGTTTTACATTTTTGTGTGTGTGTTTAAAAAAACTTATAATTTAAAGAACAAATTGAGTTTGGCAAGTACTGTGTTTCTGTTACTTGCTAAATATTGATGTCATTGAAGAGAGAAAATCTACTCCTCTTGAGAAACCATGAGCCATTAGTTTTAACAGTGAGGAGGAGGGAGGAAAAGAAGTGCAGCTGGGGTGAGGGGAGGAGGTGACAGGAGGCTGATATGAAGATGGCATAAGGTGCAGTGGGAACCATTGGGTGACTAAAATCAAGTTCCCACATTAGAAAAATCCTTGGAGGACTTTGTACTACTGCTGGAAGCAGTGAAAAGATTAAGGTCTTGCATCAGATTAAAGGGGAAGATTAAGAAAGTCACAGATGAAACTGAAGTCATGTAAGGGGTTTAGAAGCCCCCCATGAAAGAGGCACACAGAGCAGAGGAAGTGAGAAGAATCTCAGAGGGTTAGGATCCTGTATAGTCAAAGAAGCCACCCTCCTATGCCCTCGAAGTTGAGGAGGCTTCAGCTATCAACCACCTACATTTGTGATCTGTGTTAACTTGCCTGCTTAGTAGTTTAGACAATGATTGCATCTGGGTGTGATTTTGCTGAAGTTTGTAAAGAAGTCTGGCACGTGGTTCAGCAATGGAGGGAAGAATCCATACTGAACAATGGTGCACCATCCTACCACTAAGCATCTAAATGGAGCAGAAAGGAGGGTGAAGAAAAAGACTCAATTCCTCCCACACCAGCCAAGGATCAGCCTCAGCTTGGAGAGGAGTTCTGAGTGAGATCTGAGGGAAGGGTATCTGGAAGCAGTGAAACAAACAGATCAAAATCAAATCATGGGTACAAACTAATGACCTATGTTCTATTCAAGATAGTTTTCAGGACTGCTTTCCCTAAGGTATGTCATCCCTGGACCTCTCCTGACATCTCTCTCTCTCTCTCTCTCTCTCTCTCTCTCTCTCTCTCTCTCTCTCTCTCTCTCTCTCTCTCTCTCCCTCCCTCCTGCTTGAGACAATCCTCTGAGCAGTTCTCTCTTGCTCTTCTAAAATTTTCTCTTAATAGCTCATCTCTTGAAAATCATAACCCCAGTCAAGTATTCTATATATCAGTCTAATCATTTTCCCAGGTTCCCTTTTGATTATCCTATGTATCAGCATCCCATGAGCCCAGCTCCTCAATTCTTCTTTTTTTCCCCATTTTTTTATTAGGTATTTAGCTCATTTACATTTCCAATGCTATACCAAAAGTCCCCCATACCCATCCACCCCCACTCCCCTACCCACCCACTCCCACTTTTTGGCCCTGGTGTTCCCCTGTACTGAGGCATATAAAGTTTGCAAGTCCAATGGGCCTCTCTTTCCAGTGATGGCCGACTAGGCCATCTTTTGATACATATGCAGCTAGAGACAAGAGCTCCGGGGTACTGATTAGTTCATATTGTTGTTCCACCTATAGGGTTGCAGTTCCCTTTAGTTCCTTGGGTGCTTTCTCTAGTTCCTCCATTGGGGGCCCTGTGGTCCATTCAATAGCTGACTGTGAGCATCCACTTCTGTGTTTGCTAGGCCCTGGCATAGTCTCACAAGAGACAGCTATATCTGGGTCCTTTCAGCAAAATCTTGCTAGTGTATGCAATGGTGTCAGCGTTTAGAAGCTGATCACGGGATGGATCTCTGGATATGGCAATCACTAGATGGTCCATCCTTTCGTCACACTTCCAAATTTTGTCTCTGTAACTCCTTCCATGGGTGTTTTGCTCCCTATTCTAAGAAGGGGCAAAGTGTCCACACTTTGGTCTTCGTTCTCTTGAGTTTAATGTGTTTAGCAAATTATATCTTATATCTTGGGTATCCTAAGTTTCTGGGCTAATATCCACTTATCAGTGAGTACATATTGTGAGAGTTCCTTTGTGATTGGGTTACCTCACTCAGGATGATGCCCTCCAGGTCCATCCATTTGGCTAGTAATTTCATAAATTCATTCTTTTTAATAGCTGAGTAGTACTCCATTGTGTAGATGTACCACATTTTCTGTATCCATTCCTCTGTTGAGGGGCATCTGGGTTCTTTCCAGCTTCTGGCTATTATAAATAAGGCTGCTATGAACATAGTGGAGCATGTGTCCTTACCGGTTGGGGCATCTTCTGGATATATGCCCAGAAGAGGTATTGCTGGATCTTCTGGTAGTACTATGGCCAATTTTCTGAGGAACCGCCAGACTGATTTCCAGAGTGGTTGTACAAGCTTGCAATCCCACCAACAATAGAGGAGTGTTCCCCTTTCTCCACATCCTCGCCAGCATCTGCTGTCACCTGAATTTTTCGTCTTAGCCATTCTGACTGGTGTGAGGTGGAATCTCAGGGTTGTTTTGATTTGCATTTCCCTGATGATTAAGGATGTTGAACATTTTTTCACGTGCTTCTCTGCCATTCGGTATTCCTCGGGTGAGAAATCTTTGTTCAGTTCTGAGCCCCATTTTTTAATGGGGTTATTTGATTTTATGGAGTCTACCTTCTTGAGTTCTTTATATATATTGGATATTAGTCCCCTGTCTGATTTGGGATAGGTAAAGATCCTTTCCCAATCTGTTGGTGGTCTTTTTGTCTTACTGATGGTGTCTTTTGCCTTGCAGAAGCTTTGCAATTTTATGAGGTCCCATTTATCGATTCTCGATCTTACAGCACAAGCCATTGCTGTTCTATTCAGGAATTTTTCCCCTGTACCCATATCTTCGAGGCTTTTCCCTACTTTTCCTCTATAATTTTCAGTGTCTCTGGTTTTATGTGGAGATCCTTAATCCACTTAGATTTGACCTTAGTACAAGGAGATAGTATTGGATCAATTCGAAATCTTCTACATGATAACAGCCAGTTGTGCCAGCACCATTTGTTGAAAATGCTGTCTTTTTTCCACTGGATGGTTTTAGCTCCCTTGTCAAAGATCAAGTGACCATAGGTGTGTGGGTTCATCTCTGGGTCTTCAATTCTGTTCCATTGGTCTACTTGTCTGTCGCTATGCCAGTACCATGCAGTTTTTATCACAATTGCTCTGTAGTACATCTTTAGATCGGGCATGGTGATTCCACCAGAGGTTCTTTTATCCTTGAGAAGAGTTTTTGCTATCCTAGGTTTTTTGTTATTCCAGATGAATCTGCCGATTGCCCTTTCTAATTCGTTGAAGAATTGAGGTGGAATTTTGATGGGGATTGCATTGAATCTGTAGATTGCTTTTGGCAAGATAGCCATTTTTACTATATTGATCCTGCCGATCCATGAGCATGGGAGATCTTTCCATCTTCTGAGATCTTCTTTAATTTCTTTCTTCAGGGACTTGAAGTTCTTATCATACAGATCTTTCACTTCCTTAGTTAGAGTCATGCCTAGGTATTTTATAATATTTGTGACTATTGAGAAGGGTGTTGTTTCCCTAATTTCTTTCTCAGTCTGTTTATTCTTTGTGTAGAGAAACACCATTGACTTGTTTGAGTTAATTTTATATCCAGCTACTTCACTGAAGCTGTTTATCAGGCTTAGGAGTTCTCTGGTGGAATTTTTAGGGTCATGTATATATACTATCATATCATCTGCAAAAAGTGATAATTTGACTTCTTCCTTTCCAATTTGTATCCCCTTGATCTCCTTTTGTTGTCTAATTGCTCTGGCTAGGACTTCAAGTACAATGTTGAATAGGTAGGGAGAGAGTGGACAGCCTTGTCTAATCCCTGATTTTAGTGGGATTACTTCAAGCTTCTCACCATTTACTTTGATGCTGGCTACTGGTTTGCTGTAGATTGCTTTTATCATGTTTAGGTATGGGCCTTGAATTCCTGATCTTTCCAAGACTTTTATCATGAATGGGTGTTGGATTTTGTCAAATGCTTTCTCAGCATCTAACGAGATGATCATGTGGTTTTTGTCTTTGAGTTTGTTTATATACTGGATTACGTTGATGGATTTCCATATATTGAACCATCCCTGCATCACTGGGATGAAACCTACTTGGTCAGGATGGATGATTGTTTTGATGTGTTCTTGGATTCGGTTAGCAAGAACTTTATTGAGGATTTTGCATCAATATTCATAAGGGATATTGGTCTGAAGTTCGCTATCTTTGTGGGGTCTTTATTGGTTTAGGTATCAGAGTAATTGTGGCTTCAGAGAATGAGTTGGGTAGAGTACCTTCTGTTTCTATTTTGTGGAATAGTTTGTGCAGAACTGGGATTAGATCTTCTTTGAAGGTCTGATAGAACTCTGCACTAAACCCATCTGGTCCTGGGCTTTTTTTGGTTGGGAGACTATTAATGACTGCTTCTATTTCTTTGGGGGATATCGGGCTGTTTAGATCATTAACCTGCTCTTGATTCAACTTTGGTACCTGTATCTGTCTAGATACTTCTCCATTTCATCCAGGTTCTTCAGTTTTGTTGAGTATAGCCTTTTGTAGAAGGATCTGATGGTGTTTTGGATTTCTTCGGGATCTGTTATTATGTCTCCCTTTTCATTTCTGATTTTGTTAATTAGAATGCTTTCCTTGTGCCCTCTAGTGAGTCTGGCTAAGGGTTTGTCTATCTTGTTGATTTTCTCAAAGAACCAGCTCCTCAATTGGTTGATTGTCTGAATAGTTCTTGTTTCCACTTGGTTGATTTCACCTCTGAGTTTGATTATTTCCTGCCGTCTACTCCTCTTGGGTGAATTTGTTTCCTTTTTTTCTAGAGCTTTTAGATGTGTTTTCAAGGTGCTAATGTATGCTGTCTCTAGTTTCTTTTTGGAGGCACTCAGAGCTATGAGTTTTCCTCTTAGGAATGCTTTCATTGTGTCCCATAAGTTTGGGTATGAAGTGGCTTCATTTTCATTGAACTCTAAGAAGTCCTTAATTTCTTTCTTTATTCCTTCCTTGACCAAGGTATCATTGAGAAGAGTGTTGTTCAGTTTCCACGTGAATGTTGGCTTTCTATTATTTATTTTGTTATTGAAGATCAGCCTTATTGCATGGTGATCTGATAGGATGCATGGGACAATTTCAATATTTTTGAAGCTGTTGAGGCCTGTTTTGTGACCTATTATGTGGTCAATTTTGGAGAAGGTACCATGAGGTGCTGAGAAGAAGGTATATCCTTTTGTTTTAGGATAAAATGTTCTGTAGATATCTGTCAGATCCATTTGTTTCATAACTTCTGTTAGTTTCACTGTGTCCCTGTTTAGTTTCTGTTTCCATGACCTGTCCATTGGTGAAAGTGATGTGTTGAAGTCTCCCACTATTATTGTGTGAGGTGCAATGTGTGGTTTGAGATTTACTAAAGTTTCTTTAATGAATGTGGCTGCCTTTGTATTTGGAGCATAGATATTTAGAATTGATAGTTCCTCTTGGAGGATTTTACCTTTGATGAGAATGAAGTGCCCCTCCTTGTCTTTTTTGATGACTTTGGGTTGGAAGTCAATCTTATCAGATATTAGGATGGCTACTCCAGCTTGTTTCTTCATACCATTTGCTTGGAAAATTGTTTTCCAGCCTTTCATTCTGAGGTAGTGTCTATCTTTTTCTCTGAGATGAGTTTCCTGTAAGCAGCAAAATGTTGGGTCTTGTTTGTGTAGCCAGTTTGTTAGTCTATGTCTTTTTATTGGGGAGTTGAGACCATTGATATTAAGAGATATTAAGGAAAAGTAATTGTTGCTTCCTGTTATTTTTGTTGTTAAAGTTGGCATTCTGTTCTTGTGGCTGTCTTCTTTTAGGTTTGTTGAGGTATTACCTTCTTGTTTTTTCTAGGGCGTTGTTCCCGTCCATGTATTGTTTTTTTTTTTCTGTTATTATCCTTTGAAGGGCTGGATTCGTGGAGAGATAATGGGTGAATTTGGTTTTGTCGTGGAATACTTTGGTTTCTCCATCTATGGTAATTGAGAGTTTAGCTGGGTATAGTAGCCTGGGCTGGAATTTGTGTTCTCTTAGTGTCTGTATAACATCTGTCCAGGCTCTTCTGGCTTTCATAGTCTCTGGTGAAAAATCTGGTGTAATTCTGATAGGCTTGCCTTTATATATTACTTGACCTTTTTCCCTTACCGCTTTTAGAATTCTATCTTTAGTGCATTTGTTGTTCTGATTATTATGTGTCGGGAGGAATTTCTTTTCTGGTCCAGTCTATTTGGAGTTCTGTAGGCTTCTTGTATGTTCATGGGCATCTCTTTCTTTAGATTTGGGAAGTTTTCTTCAGTAATTTTGTTGAAGATGTTTGATGGTCCTTTGAGTTGAAAATCTTCATTCTCATCCACTCCTATTATCCGTAGGTTTGGTCTTCTCATTGTGTCCTGGATTTCCTGGATATTTTGAGTTAGGATCTTTTTTGCATTTTCCATTTTCTTTGATTGTTGTGCTGATGTTCTCTATGGAATCTTCTGCACCTGAGATTCTCTCTTCCATCTCTTATATTCTGTTGCTGATGCTCGAATCTATGGTTCCAGATTTCTTTCCTAGGGTTTCTATCTCCAGTGTTGCCTCACTTTGAGTTTTCTTTATTGTGTCTACTTCCCTTTTTAGGTCTAGTATGGTTTTGTTCCTTTCCATCACCTGTTTGTATGGTTTTTCCTCTTTTTCTGTAAGGACTTCTACCTGTTTGATTGTGTTTTCCTGTTTTTCTTTAAGGACTTGTAACTCTTTAGCAGTGTTCTCCTGTATTTCTTTAAGTGAGTTATTAAGGTCCTTCTTGATGTCCTCTACCATCATCATGAGATATGCTTTTAAATCTGGGTCTAGTTTTTCGGGTGTGTTGGGGTGCCCTGGACTGGGCGAAGTGGGAGTGCTGGGTTCTGATGATGGTGAGTTGTCTTGGTTCCTGTTAGTAATATTCCTACGTTTACCTTTCGCCATCTGGTAATCTCTGGAGTTAGTTGTTATAGTTGACTCTGTTTAGAGATTGTTCTTCTGGTGATTCTGTTACCATCTTTCAGCAGACCTGGGAGACAGATTCTCTCCTCTGAGTTTCAGTGCTCAGAGCACTCTCTGCTGGCAAGCTCTCTTACAGGGAAGGTGAGCAGATATCTTGTGTTTGGACCTCCTCCTGGCCGAAGAAGAAGGCCCAAAACAGGACCTTTCTCAGAAGCTGTGTTGCTTTGGCAGGTCCCAGAAGCTGTCAGCTTCTGTGGTGCAGACTCTCACCTGTGCGAACTAAATTCCTAAGTTTGGTGGAGTCCCGGAACCAAGGTGGTGTCCGCTGCTCTTGAGGCTGAGGCCTTCCGAGCCAGGCGGACACCTGTCCTCTGGTCCGGACGGTGGCCGGCTGTCTATGGCCCGCAAAGGGTGCTGCCTCAGCGGCTCTGTGCCTCTGCCTGTCCCAGAAGCTGTCCGGTTCTGTGGTGCACCCTCTCACCTGTTCAGACTAATTTCCTAAGTTCGGCGGAGTCCCGGAACCCACCCCTCAATTCTTAGGAGACAGTGAGCACACATTTTCTTTTAACATTGCAAAGGAATTCAGAGACCTGTCTCTGCTAAGCACAGAAGATAAAATAGATGGGCAGAACCCCATCCTGAAAATACCATTTATTCCACACCTGGGTCTAACCCTGCTCTATCCCAGGCGGACCATGAACTCAGAAATCTGTCTGTCTTTGTAAAGCAAACCCAAAACCAAATGAAACCAAACAAAAACTTACCTGAGTGGGTCTCCTGTGACTATCACAGTTCCTTTATCTCCTTCATTAGTATCTTTCCTACAAGTTGGCCCATAACACAGCTATTGTTGTTGCTTTCGACTAGTGAAGCCCCTTATCTAGTCCATATTGAATCCTTGTTTTTTTTTTTTTTTGAGAAATTATATATATTTTAAACCCATGTTTTTAGGTTTCTTCCCCATAGCATTAAGGGCTGGCCTGAAGGTCCCAGCATTTATCATTTTGCTGAGTCATTAGCCACATCTTTGCCTCCTAAACTTGTGCTGATTATCATGAAGTCATTAAAAGGGAGGACATTCTGTGAAAGAGAAATGTAAAATATGTACACTATTATAAAACAAGACTTAAGTACACAGCAGCCACCAATACTCTTGGAGGTCCCATGTCATTCTGTCTCTACCAAGTCTACACTGGACTCAGCAATACTCTCTGAACTAGGCACATTGTATTCTAGTGCTGCTTCTCTTATACTCGATCTCATTCAGTCAACTTTTCTCTGGGATTTGAGCTAAAAATACGTACCTTGTTATGCATCAAGATATATCAGGATACCACATTAGTGGATGAATAGTGTCAATGTGCCTAGAAAAGCTTTGAATATATGAATTTGTTATGGTTTGGGGAATACTGATTGAATCAGAGGATGTGTCAAGAGCATTGGAGGCAGCTTCTTACAGACTCACATGAGTGGCAATATCCATGAGGGTTTCCCAGAAAGGAGTAGGAAAATAAATGTTATGCATTGGCATGCATAATTGTTTCTTTAAAAATGAGTATTCTATTGATAAAAGATGATCTCTGTCTGATATACAGGACTCCAAAGAAATGCTGTTCTGCTCTGAAAGCTAATTAATCCCTGTCAAATGGATGGCTCTCATAGTTTTGTTAAACACTTTCAGGGCATCTATCTGAGAGAAACAGCAAACATTCACAAGTAGTGCTTAGACAAAGCTTACAGAGAAAGAGCTTAAGTTTAAGAGAATATATAATCTCTATTGATTCTGTACCTGTGGATGCAGCCAACCTCAGATCAAAGTTTACTTTAAAAAACCAGCATCATCCTGACATGTATACATGGCTTATCTTACTATTATCCAATGAATAATAAAAATTATTGGCATAATGTTACATTGTATAATGCCCTTTTGAGTAATATAGGGATAACTTGAAACATATAGAACGATGTGGATAGGTAGCCTAAAATTTGTGATTTTTTTTAAAAGGGGGTTTTGAATATCTATGGGATACCTATGCAGTGGAAGGTAGAGAACCTGGAACCAACCACCAATGGATGTTGGTGGGATTAAGTACTATGAAAATGTAACAAGACTACTATCACTCAAATATATATATGCACACACACATAAAATTACATAGGTATGCATGTATATAATATAATATTTTAAGGAACTATTTAAGAATAGCATATCATCATAAGTTTTAGTAGCATAGTCAATCAAGGATTTAGGAGATTCAGGAGTAAGTTACAGGGCCCTATCATGTTCTTCTAAACATTTAGATGCTGGTGTATTCTAGGAGAGGAACGCTCATTAACGTAAATGGTTTACTCATTGGTGAGTCCATTAGGTTCCAAACCCGTACTCACACAGAAGGTCCTGATTAAACTCACTAGGTCATAAAAGAGCAAAAATACATGAGCATGGGAAAAGCACTCATAGGATGTTGGGAGCTTATGAGGGTTGGAAGGAGACAGAGAGAGTAGGAGGTCTGAGTAATCAATATGCATTCCATATTTGTGCTTTAAATTGTCAAAGAACACATTTAATAAAGGTTGCAACACATCTCACTCTTTCTGTTCAGAAACAGTGACCATTGGATCCATAACAGCAACATCAGTAACAGAGTTATCTACAGTCTCACCCACCCTTTTTATTCTTTTTACAGATATATGTGTGGGGGGGGGAGGGACTCTGTATATTGTTCAATTAAATGTTTGTAGCAAATGGCACATGGATTTAACCTCAAAGTTAGTGAAGATTGCAGAGGAGACAGAGCAATAGAAGCAATATCTTGGCATTCTACTCTTCAATAAAGATTAAAACCTCTTTTGCTTAAATCAAATATGTCAGTATTTGCTCCATGGTTTTTCTCTATCTCTGTTCATTGAGCATTTGTAGTGGGGTGGGTCTGTTTGTTGATCATGAATGCAGAGGAAGCTCCTCATGGGCAGTAAATCCTTTGAAGAAGACAAAAAAAGTACAGGAACTTAGAAGACAAAAAAAAAAACAAAAAACAAAAAAAAACAAAAAAACAAAAGTACAGGAAGCTTCTATAAACAGATGCTTTGGGATCGCAATGGAGAGCCCTGATCACCCCTAGATTAGAAAGCACAGTCAGAATCTGAACTATGGAAGCTGACGATGGAAGCTGACGCGTGGAACACAATGCACATCTCATTCACCAAAGGTTCAAACAGAGAATTAATAAAATGAATTTGCAAGAAGTTATAACTGTTTTACTCATGGGGGAATGTAATGAGGGAGAAAATTGAGTTCTTAAGGCTGATAGGGAAAAGAGACTTAGGGAGCAAGCTGCCTGTGTTTGGAAACTGCCGTCATGAGATTGTTTGTGAAAATGAGTCTTGAAGTGGCATGGGTGGGACCTGGCAATAGGACCTCGAAGGCAGGAGGAGGGGCAGCATGAGGAGGAAACAGTGCTGCATGATCCCAGTTTTAACCTCCAAATCTGTTCTGAAGTTATTAAGTTTGCAAAATCTTACTAAACTCTGTCTGAATCGTGTGTGTGTGTGTGGGGGGGGGGGATGTGTGTACTGATCAACAGGAGTAAGCCTTGCATAAAGATTAGTAAAAGATAAAAACAAAATGTTTATGGGTCAAAACAAAGATGGTGCTTGAGAGCAACAATGAAAATACATACTGTAAGATGTGAGATTCTGACAATTAAAATATTATTTAGAACACAGATGTTTAGAAATGGCTTATCTTTATATAGAGATATCATTTTAGATCTTTCCATAATCAAATATTGGAGATTTAAGGTTCTAAAGATAAGGCTCAGTGGTTTAAGGTACTGCTCTCATAGAGGATCCAAATTTGTCCCAGCACCTATGTCAAGCACCTACAACTGCCTATAACTCCAGCTTCATCAATTTGATGCCATGTTCTTTACTCTACTAGTGACTCTACTCAAATGCACATACCCCTACACACACACACAAATGCGCACACACACACACATCCATACATAAAATCAAAAATAAATATTTTCAATATCGTGGATTTGAAAGAATCCATATACAATAAACTGAAAAAAACCCCACATTCCTTTTGACTGCATATTTAACCTAAGTAACAAGGGTATAATATACACTGGGGAAATTTAGAGTCACACACATCCATTTAAATAATTTCAAAGCATTTAAATATGTCCATATTCTTCCCTATAAGGCTGCGGCCACACTCGTGTATCTACCACGTGCTTATTGGACACCTCCTATAGGCCACCACTATTCTAGGTCATAAAGATGTGGTTGAGATACACACAATGGGACTAAAGGTATTTTCAAGGTATGTTTATATATAAGCAGAGTTCAATTTATTAAACATTATATTGTATACCCTAGAAAACTGAAGACATTTAAGATTGTGAGTATGCTTGATATTAAATTTTGATTTTCATTCTTTGACAGATGCTGATGTCAGTTCCACCTAATGATGAGTACCTGCTCGTGAGCAGACTCCATAACTTCAAACAAAAGCTTTCCAAAAACTCTTTCTCCAGATATGATATTCCCAGGAATCTTAATCCGTCTAGAGTTACTGTATAGTAGCTTCCTCTAAGATTAAAACCTTCCACTTTGGAGGGAAATTTCTTAGTACAGGATGTTTAAAGGGAGGTAAAACCACATAATATTCCAAGTGGAAGTGAAATACTATAGGAACGCTTGCTAATCTCTTCCCAGGCCATCTGGAAGCCAGAAAATCTTATGCCAGTTCAGATGGCAGCTTAGCCTCCTGAGAGATAAGTAATCAGGTCCTTAAATATTGAAATTTTGTTTCATCTCTGAAACTTGGTTTCTCTTGGCCTCCCTAAAGTTATCTATCTTTATTTAAATTTGTTCTGCAATTTTCGAACATTATGGCTTCAAGGTAAGTTATGCTTTTATAGATTATTCATCAGTGACTACTAAATTTATGGTTTGAAGAGTTTATACACACTGTTTAAAAATGATACCAATATTAATCTTGTAAAACTGGTAATGCAGATTAGCACAGAGCTGTCTTCATTATTAAAATGGTGGTCTTCTCAGTGTCTGTGCATTCCTCAAGCATCTTTATGTGTATTCTGCTCCTCTGGTCAGTTTTCTTATGAATTAGTATTCATTATCAGGGGATCAAATGAACGAACCACTTGAAAGATTATAAAAGCTGAGACATTCTTACAAGCTGTTTCCTAGTCAAAAGATAAAATTACTTTACTCTGTTCAACCACCACCACCAACCGCTAACAATTTATTCCACTTCAATGTGCCTTACTCTCTTGTGTACTAAAATAGAATTCCTTAGACTTAATATATAGGAGAAAATTCTGATGAAATAATAAAAATGAAAGGTCTTTAAAAACTTTCTGGTTCAGTGGAGAGGAAGGAAACAGCAACTGTGTATGCTAGCTGAAACAATAAAGAAAAAAATTAGAGAGAATACAAGTAAAGAAAGAAGTCAACCTATCTTTATTTGCAGATGACATGATATTATACATTAGTGATCCCCAAAACTCTACAATAAAACCTCTAGAAAGGATTTTAAAAAGACCTCATAAATGTGGCAGGATACAGAATCAACTTTCACAAATTAAGAGCATTTCTATATATAAACAAAAGACTTACAGAGAAGTAATTATGGATACTCCCAATTCACAATGCCTCAAAAATTAAAACATCAAGGAATAAACCTAACCAAGGAAATAATGAACCTATACTCTATAATGAACCTCTGAAGAAAAAGACAGATAGTGACAAAGAAAAAGGAAAGACATTCCATGCTCATAGACTGCAAAATTTCACATTTTATAAATGATCATTCTATCATAAGCTATTTACAAATTCTATGCAATCCCATCAAAATTCCCACCTCGTTCTTTATTGAATAGAAAAAAATCTTAACGTTCATATGGAAAACAAATGATCCCAGATATCCAAAACAATACTAAGCAAAAGAAACAATACTGGAAGGATTAGTTCCACATTTTAAGTTGTATTACAGATCCAAAATAATAAAAACAATATTGTACTGCCCCAAAAAGAGTCATCTAGCAGACAAACAAAACAAAATCAAAGACCAAAACCTGAATACAGTTTATTCAGCTATCTTATATTTGACAAATATGCTAACAACATAAGCTGGAGAAGAGAAATCATCTTCCACAAATGGTGTGGGGAAAATGGGAATGAAGAACAAAATCAGATGTATATCTTTCACCTAACACAAAAACTAACTCAAAATGCATCAATAATCTAAACCTGAAATTGGAAACACTGAGTTGCTAGTTGTAAACATGGCAGTACCCTACATGATATAGGTATAGGAAAGGACTTTCTGAATAGGTCTCTATTTACATATGAATGAAAGCCAGCACTTGGCAAGTGGTCCTCCATAAAATTAAAGAGACTCTTTATAGCTAAAGAAACAATCAACCAAGAGATGATGAAACCCATAGAATTGGAGAATCATTGGTGTCTATATGCTAGAGGATTAATAGCCATAATATATAAAGAATATAAAAAGAAAGAATGAAAAAAATATCAACTAACCAATCAACCAACCAAACAATGTAAAAAACCTAAATAGTCCACTCAAAAAATGGGTCTGGCACCCAAACAGGGAGAAAAAAGAAAGAAAGAAAGAAAGGAAGGAAGGAAGGAAGGAAGGAAGGAAGGAAGGAAGGAAGGAAGGAAGGAAGGAAGGAAGAAAGGAAGGAAGGAAGGAAGATCAGTCAAAGAGATAGAGAAAGAAAAAAGAATAATAATGGCTAAGTAGCAACTCAAAAGGTTGATGAATCATCAGCCATAGCAATCAAGAAAATGGAAGTCAAAGCATTTTTGAGATGTTATTCTTACCCCAGTCAGAATGGCAATGACCACCAAGTCAACTGACAAAAAGAGCTAGTGTACCCACTATGTGGAAGCACAAACCCTCATCCAGTGTTTATGAGACTGCAAGTTGCTGCAGCTGCTTTGAAACTTTGAAAATCAGTGGGGAGAACTGTCAGAAGGCAAAAAGAAAAAAAGAAATCAAGCATATGACTCAATTATACCACTTTTTGACATATGCTGAAAAGACTTGGTATTCCACCCCACAGATACTTTCTCAGCTCTGTTCATTGCAGCTCTATTTAGCAGAAACATCTAGGAAATGGAATGTCATTCAGTGGATAGATGGATAATGAAATGTTATACAATATGGGACGCTATTCAGCTATAATAAGAAACAAAATTATAAACTTTTTAGGTAAATTGATGGACCTAGAAAAAATCATATTGAGTGCATGTCTCAGACCTAGGAATTCAAAAGGCACATGCTCTCTCTTATTATAATCTCCTACATCCAGATCGTCAGGTGTCATTATGTATAATTGAGTAAGTACAGAAACTACCTGTGGTGGTTTGAATGAAAATGGTCCCCATAGGCCAATAGGGAGTTGTGCTGTTAGGAGGTGTGGCCTTGATGGAGTAGGTTTGGCTTTGTTGGAGGAGGTACATCACTAAAGAGTGGGCTTTGAGGTCTCTAAAGCTCAAACCAGTTCACTTCCTGCTGTCTGTTGATCTAGACGTAGAACTCTTAGTGTCTTCTATAGCATCATGTCTGCCTGCATGCTATCATGATTCCAGCCATGGTAACAATGGCCTTGATAAGTCAATGAACTTCTGATTTGTAATTCAGCATCAATTAAATATTTTCTTTTATAGGAGTTTCCATGGTCATGGCATCTCTTCATAGCAATAAAATCCTATCTTAGATACCGGCAAAGGAAAATGAGACTAGTTTCCAGGTATGAGAAGCTTGAGAGAAGAGACGGAATTTCTCATCTGGCTTTTCAATATTTCCAGCCAAGAGCCAAAACCACTATCAGAACTATCAGAAGACTAACACTAGGTATGAGAATCCCTCCTGTGAGCTATTGGTCAGGGTTGTCCAGATATTCCCCAAACATACAGATTATTGCTATTACTTTCCCTTGCCCCCAAGAAGTTAAAAATGAACCCCTTTGCTTAAGACACCTTTTACCTTTAGCCACAGATCACAGAGATCCCTGAACTGAAATTGACCTGAATTCCTCTTGCATGACTACTAGTTCTCATGATACTGGAAGATACCATGAAAGCTTCAAAAGGAGAGAATGAACCAAAACTCCTACCCATACTATGAACCACAATAACAATCAGCATGGCACACAATAACCCTAAGGTTGTGTATTATGGCAGCAACCAACATCTCTCTAATTGGGCTTAAGGCTTGTTCAATAAGAGGGAAACCATGCCTGGTATTGGGAACCTAGCTAACTACTCAGGGATAGTGATATCATGAATCTTGGAAGCAAATCTATAATAACCACTTAACTATACCAACACAATTGCTAACTTCTCTCTAAATGATTGGTTCTGTACCCATAGATTAATAAGAATATTACTCACCCCAATTAAGGGGATGTCTCTTTGCAACAGGCAGAAGCCACTATAAAAAAACATATCCAATCAAAAAATTAGAGTGGTGGAACCTAGTCTCTCAGTAGATAACTCTACAAAACACTCCTACACCAAAGTCTCAGGGAACAATGTAGAAGAGGAGGCAGAAAGATTGGGAAACACAGAGGATCAGGGAGTTTGCTGTGAGACTGTGCCTCCTAATAATAGTAGAAGCTACATTCATAAAGTCTCATTAACAGGTCTGCTGAAACATTAGTCTAACAAATACAAGAAACACATTCTAAAGTAGATAGGTGGTAGAAGAAACCAAGAACCTTCAATTCTACATAAAAAACTACAGGCAATGAAGATATGCTGAGAATGGGAAAAATAGTCTTCCTTAGGAAAGAACCCATGAGTCAGTCATCCGATGGCAAATGGTCAAGCTTGTAAACATATATACAACTAACATTATATAGAGTATGCAGGCGCAGGCTATAATTTAGGAATATATAAGTATATACATTTATACATGTAATAAAAATAAATGAAAAGAGAAGGCATGAAGTTGAAAATGAGCAATGAGTGAGGGGCATATAGATGTTTTAGGGAGAGGAAAGTAAAGGTAGAAATGATATAATTTGAAATAATGTAAAAAAATGAATAACATAAAAACACAAAACAAACAAGACAAAAAAGGAGATGTTTCTGTGACATGAGACCAGAAAAGTAACCATGTGGAGTAACATAAGAAAGATGCTCCCTGGTAGAGACAAATAAAAGTGATGTGTAAAAATCCAACGAGCTCATTTTATCTAGAATTTAGAGGACAAAGGAAACAGAATCATCAATTTGACAGAACACGGAAAGAGTTCCAGTCAGCTATGGTAGACATTTTCTTCTTGATAAACTAGCATAGTGATTTTTTTAAATAAAGACCCAGAAATAATGAAATGTCTGTGTATTACTTAAGCATGGTTAGAGAGTCTTTTTTTTCCATAGATGTTCTACATGGCAGTTGAATCAGTACAGAAAGATCCTGATCTTTCTGGACCTGTTGTGAGTACTGGCACTGACTTGGAGGTCAATCTGAAACTTTGGCAATGTGCAGAGACCAAGAATTGGAGACTTCAGAACAAGGCAGGAGAAAAGAAACACAGCAAGGCCAACTCCATGGTAGCACCTCAAAGCAAGTAGACAAGGCACTGCCAAGGTTTCCAGACTAGTGAATGACAAAGATTGTAAGATTAGATGGAGGGAAATAAGATTCTCATATCAACATTCAGAGGCACTGGTGTACTGGGCAATTTCTAATAGATCTATGTTTGAACTAGCAGACCATGAAGATATATTAAAGGTATACTGTGAGAGTTTTAATATATTTTTATGGTCTGAATGAAATGTTCCTTTGGGCATATGCATTGAATATTTAGTTCCCCAACTAATGGTGTGCTTTGGGGACGAAAAAAGATAAAATCTTAGGATGTCATGCCTAGCTTTATGTAACAGGCCACTGGAAGAATGTCTTTGAAGGTTCTACCTAGTTTCTAAGTCTTTCTCTTTCTGCTTACAGTATTCTTTGTGTTTAGAAAGCTTCTATGCCATATTCTGTAGTAGCCGTGATGCTCATTCCAAGTGCATAAAACCAAACATCCAAAAATGAGACTTATGAAACAGTGAAATAAATCCTTCCATTCCAAAATAAATCCTTCCATTCATAAGAGTATTTTTGTCAATAATACTGGAGAGTGATTAATAGAGGTCCCCTTGGGAACAGATGAGTGCTGTTTATGCAATTTGGCTGGCTGTGGTCTCTGGGTTAAGAGAACAACTATGACCAGAAGAACACAAAGAATAAGCATAATCCAGGGGGGAAAAGTACTATGTAACTCTCTTTTCTTTGTCATGTGTCTAGGTTCTAGAGGGTTATCACAGCTGTTATCTCACAGGTATATCAGAATCTAAGTGCAAGAACAGCAGAATCTCTTACTTTGCTGACTTCATAGATGAGAGAATAGACTGAGGTGTGTGGAAATGTAGGTGCATAACCCTGTAATTCATAAGAGATTGCACACAAATGAAAGATTTATTCCTGATCATTATCTGGATATAAGTTTATAAATTTATCACCTCTTTGAGGGCTTACTGTATCAGGCACTAGGAATATGAGGATGTAAAGGAAAACCTGTCTTCAGGCTAACTACCATATCATGACATCTTTCTGCTTAATGCAATCCACAGATGGAATTCTCCTCTTCATAACTCCAACAAGAGGGGAAACATAGCAAAAACAAGGAGCATGGGCCTCAACTCCATGACTTATCAATACCTCGGCAGAGCCCCAAAGTTCATTTATTCCAGATCTAATTTCCTAGTCTTGAAGCTTGACAAAACTCCTTCTGTCCCTTGATTGGATTGTAGAAATGCCATCTGGTGGAATGGGGATTTTTTTTATTATTATTTTTAAGGTGGGAGTCAAGTTGATCAGTTTTACTGCTGATAACTTTTAAAACAGAAAGATGAGTACAGAGTTGAAACTGTTGATAAAGTTTCTAGATCATTTATGACTTATTCATTTTTCATGCTTCTCTATATATGTGCCCACATTACAGTTAGAGTGTTGTGTCTGTCTCCTACAAGCAGAAAAGAGTGATGACACAGCATTCTTCTCAAAGCATTTTATTCAGGAACCTTTCAACATGCAAGCAGGAATCTCTCAACATGCAAGCAGGAATCTCCCTCCAGCCCCCAATAACAATCTCTTATATAACCCCTCAACCATGCCCCATCAGTCCAGTCTGAGTAATCTCAGTTCATTGGCCTTCATCAAATGGCCTGATCTTGTGTCATGGTGCGCCTGCGCAGCTCTCACAATGGATGTGGCTTATTTTCAGGTGTATGAGGAAGTCAGGTGCAAGTCATAAGACTTGGCTGCAGTCCTGGGTGCCATCTTGGGACTACCTCCACACCCGTTCCCCACATCTCCCCCCCCCCTTTTTTTTCTTTTTTGGCAGAGAGAATGCCTGTCTTAGGTTGCCCCCTGTGGCAATGCCCCTTACCCATCATTGGGAGACAAACAGCTTTGGTTTGATCCCTGTCTTAGGTTGGTGACACGTCCAGGAAGTCTTACCATCATTGACTACTTCTCTAGCATGCCAAGCTACACTTGAGGAGACTGTCCTGTCTCCACCACTACAAAAGCCTGTGTCATCAAGGCTTGGGTTCTGCGCTGACGAAACTGTATATGGCAAATGCACCAAAAGGCCAGGATGCTGATTAATATCAGACACAGGGCAAGTCCACCAATTCTGGCCCACTCTTTCAAGTGGGTGACAGCAGTAGACCCAGCTGGCCAGTCCTTAAGGTACTGAGATATTTGCAACACCCGCAGATAAATTACTCACTGCCGTGGCAGTTAGTACCACAGAGGTAAGGGATATGGCCGCCACTGTGGCTGCAGTGGCAGAAATTGCTTTAGCAGTGACAATGGCCACAGTAATGCCAAAAATCCTTCTTAGGTCTAAACAAAGTCATAGCATAAGGAGCTTGAACAGGCCAAGGTACAAAACGAAGCATCCTAGTCACAACAGCTAAATGATATTCAGATGCATTCCAGCACATACTATAATAACAAATATCACTACTACAATTAACAACATTATTCTCATAATTACCATTATAAACAATAAACACAAAAGGAGGCCACAAACAAACAGGCGTTGCCTTAAAGGAAGCATTGTGCCCTCCAGCAAGTTGAGATACAGAGTTTTCAAACACACTAGACCCATTCCAATAAAAACTTGCATTACCCCATGCCCCTCCCACTAGCATACTCAGAGGAGAAAGATCTGTGCAACTACCATTCAGACCACACACCAACCACACATTTCTGAGAAATATGTTGAATCATTTGAAAGTACAGCAATCCCCTTAACTGAAGCTGCATCGGTTCCTGCACAGGCGCTATTTCCACATCCCATGGTAAAAAGGGTAACTACAGTGAAGCATTAGATGTGAAAAATTGAGGGAACACTTGTGCCTAATGTGTCAATGGCATGGGTTTGGGAAACACAGATAAGATTCTCCAACGTGGGCCAGGTGTGTGGTGGCACATGCCTTTAATCCCAGCACTTGGGAGGCAGAGGCAGGCAGATTTTTGAGTTCGAGGTGAACCTGGTTTACAAAGTGAGTTCCAGGACAGCCAGGGCTATACAGAGAAACCCTGTCTCGAAAATCAAAAAAAAAAAAAAAAAAAAAAATTCCCCAACGTGGATCTTCAATCATCACCACGGGAAGTATCCTCAACAACAGGAACATCCACACCTCCACACCATCCCCACTCCGCTCATTTTGGACTGCTCTGGTCAACAGCTCTGGGACGGGACTCACAGCAGCTTTCGATGATCCTGAGGAAACACACAAACAGACCCTCTCACCCAAACCAATTCAGAGCGTTCCTCTCTTACCTGATTCAGCGCCTCATTACCTCTCAGGAGTTCTGTGCCACATCTTTCTTTATCTTCTTCGCAATTTCTCACTAACTTCCAGACTGGCAAAACCCCTTTTGGTAAAACCCCCTGTTCCTCTGCAAAGCTCAAGTCCCCATGGTGCTTGGTGCAACTTGTCCCCAAACCGGGAACCTTATAGTCTCAATCTGAGAATTTAACTTGTCCCCAAACCGGGAACCTTATAGTCTCAATCCAAGAACTTAACTTGTCCCAAAACCAGGAACCTTATAGTCTCAATCCAAGAACTTAACTTGTCCCAAAACTGGGAACCTTACTAGCTAGCTGCCCTGACTGAGATGAGTTCTGAACAAAGAGAAGGTTCCCTGTATGGACCACCACTTGTCGCTTCTGTCCCTGACAAGCAGAAAAGAGTGACGACACATTGTTCTTCTCAAAGCAGTTTATTCAGGAACCTTTTAACATGCAAGCAGGAATCTCTCAACATGCAAGCAGGAATCTCTTTTTCCAGCCCTCAATCTCAATCCCTTATATAACCCCTCAACCACGCCCCATCAGCTCAGTCCGAGTAATCTCAGTTCATTGGCCTTCATCAAATGGCCTGATCTTGTGTCATGGTGTGCCTGCGCAGCTCTCACGATGGACGTGGCTTATTTTCAGGTATATGAGGAAGTCAGGTGCAAGTCATAAGACTTGGCTGCAGTCCTGGGTGCCATCTTGGGACTACTGCCACACCCGCTCCCCACATTAGAGCTTTCACACAGACACATAGAAATGCTAATCTTAAATATCTTGAATCTTATTTAACATTGATCTTAATTCTTCTTCTATTCTTTATGTACCAAGTTATAAAGGCTTTATTTATACTGAGTTGTTTTCATAATAAATTCATTTGTCTACTTTTTTTTTTCTTGGTTTTTCGAGACAGGGTTTCTCTGTGTAGCCCTGGTTGTCCTGGAACTCACTCTGTAGACCAAGCTGGCCTCGAACTTAGAAATCTTCCTGTCTCTGCCTCCCAAGTGCTGAAAATAAAGGTGTGTGCCACCACTGCCCAGCTTATCTACTTATTGCTCTGCTTAACATTCATTGAACAGTAAACTGTAGCAGATGCATGTATGGTATTCTAAGAAGTAGAATCTAGTGATCTATAGTTTTGCATTACCATGGGTAAAGGACCAAGTAAGTTGCACTGGATCTGATGAGTATATTTCTTCAGCATAAATCATAGAAAGAATCTAACCAAAAACTATTTCTAGTGTATAGTGCTAACAATTGGATTCAAATCAAAGAGTATGCAAGTTTATTCTTAGCCATAACTTTTACAATGAGTTTTCGCTATGTAATTAATTCCCAGGAAGATTCTGCTAGCTTTGGGGAAATTTTATTTGGTGGTGTGCTTTCATGGAACTGTTTGGTACCCTCTATTACAAAAAGCAAGGAACCAAATTTAAGGGATGCTCAGAAGCTAGATAAAAGTATTCAACACAAAACTTTGTTTGGTCATTGAGAATTCCTTTTATTATTAGTGTTCCTGTAAATGGCTCCAAGGGAAAATCACAAATAATTGTAACTTCCACAAGCAATGGGTAACACCTGGCTATTTTTTTTTAATGTGAGGGTATTTGAAACGTTGGAAAGAGTATTTGGTTCCCTCAATATGCTTCTAAAGAGAAGTTTACGTGGGGCAGGCTGAACACTTCAGCAAAGCACTTAGAAATAATCCCTATTATTGCTCATTTCACCTGTCAACTGATTGTCTTTCTTCCCTCTGAGTCAGTCTTTCCTGTTCTTACGCAATCATCTGAAAATCTAAAAGAAGAGAAGACATTGCAAAGAAAGAGGATACATCACTTCTGTTTGACTTATTTCCCTCTCTTAAGCAAACAAAATAAAATGTCCTTATTTTGCTTTAATTTAGCAAATACAAACAAACCCATTACAGTGGTCTAGACAGAAGCATCTCATCAATGACAGAACTGAATAGTATATATTGGCTTACTATACTTTGTGAAATATGTCATCTTGATATATTAGGCAAATACTGGAAACTGTATATTAAGGACAGATGAATTAAACAAAAAATAATGAACAAATGAAAGTGGGATTAAAAAAATTAATCTATAAGTAATCATATAAATTAATTGACTAATCTGACATTATAAAATATTGAGCCCAGTACATTTAAAATTAAAGTCAATAAACTATAATAAAAAGTAAGGACTTAAATAATAACTGATATTATTAATGTCTTACCAAAGGAGTTCTAACGAACTAATTATAGTTTCCATTCCTAATAGGAGCAAGCATACCTTTGATACAGGAGGTATGTTAGATCACATTCCCTTAAAGACCCATATACATCGGATGAGATATCCGCCTTTCCCTTTTCACTATTTTTACCCTTCCATTTCTTTCTTCATCCCTCACTTTCATCAATGATTTCTAAGGTAGCTTATTTGAATAAATGACATCAGCATTTACCAAATTCTCAGAATTAGAATATGTTTCAGGATTGAAAACTGATGTTTTTATTCTTATCTCTAAGCCAGCATTTCTCAAATGGTGAGTTGCATCCACTTTGGGAGTCAAATAACTCTTTCACAGGAATTGTCTAAAACCATGAGAAAACACAGGTATTTATATTACAATTCACAACAGTAGTAAAATTTTAGTTATAATGTAGCAACAAAAATAATTGTATGGCTTACGATTACAACAACATAAAGGAACTGTGTTATAGGCCCACAGTATTGGGAAGGTAAAGAATCACTGCAGGCAATAACATCTGTAAGATTTCCATTCCTAATTTTAATAAAGGCAGATCACTGTTGAGGAAAGTACAACCAATTTATCTCTGACTTCAGAGCTCTGAGATGAAATTTCATGCACTCACTGTCCTTTACTGAGTTAGATGTTAACCTGTTTTCTTTATTATAGGTATCTATTGACAGACTCCTGATTTCTGTGAAACAGTTAGTATACATTTCTTTTAAATGTTATTTCATGTTTGATGGATAGTGGCATTTTGATTTGTGCCTGTGGTAGATTTAGTTTTGAATCATTTAATTTTTTCTTCCCTTCTTTCTCACTCCCCTCCCTTTTCTTTCTCCCCACTTTCCCACGACTTTTCCTATCAACATCATTCACATTAGCTCTCTTTTTTCCTTTTCCTCACTTCATCCTTATTTTTCTACCTCATCTTTCTTTTCCTGTCTTCCTCCCTCCTTTTTTCCTCCCTGTTTCTGTCTATACATATTTGATGAGAGTGTCAGTCATTCTGCTTGGTGTTGGCAGTATAAGCACAGTATATCCATTGAGGAGCTAACACTAAATAGGAATACAAAAATAAGCTTGCAGGAAAGCATTACATTGTATAAGTCATATTGTGGGGGGTACAGAGAGGAAAGGGGTTGTTTGGAAAGTGTCCATGTGTCAAATGCAAGAATCATAGACGTTTTGATTATTAAGTTTTATGGAGTCCATTGGAGAAGTTAGGAAAACATAGTAAGCAGAGAAAAAATAGGTCAATATCTATTAGATATGAAAATGCAGAGCCTTTGTAAGTACATTAAGCCAACATTACACAAGATGAAAACTGGTGTGGATCAAGGCAGTTGATAACTAGGTGAAGGGAAATACTTTAAAGGCCTTTCTACACCATGGAATGCATTTTACCTATCAGGGAATGCTGCCCTACAGGGGTTTTCAAGACAAGACAGAGAGTAATGTACTTTTGTTTTAGAAATCACTTCTAACATAAGCTAATCACATGCATTAAATGAAAATTAATAAGCAAACATAAAATCCATTCAATTCATGACCCTCCCTTTCAATTTTATCAGTTAATAGATTGACACTATCAACATAGTATCTTCTGCTGGAGAGGACACATAGACCTAACCCCAGACCTAGCCGGTAAGTGCCTAGCACTAAGACAATCTATGTGGATTTACTCATTGCTGCTCTCCATCTTCTAGTGCTTCCCAAAGTTCATGTCTATTTCCTTCAGAACATATTGTGAGCATGTGCAGACTGCCACCTAAAATGACAGTGTGTGATGCCTCAACATCCTATCATTCATTCAGTGCTGTCGCCTCTCACTTCAAGTGTCTGATGGCAGTACATTGCTTCTGCACAAAGATTTTAGTTATTTGTTGTAATGATGACCTATTTTCAAGTGAGCGTGGGGGCAGCTCCCAATATTTGCCATTGAGTTTTAATCAATGCCGTGGAAAGACTGTTGAACATCTCATGTGAAATTGCTGTGATCATGTTTGATAGCTTTGCCAGAAAGAGTAGAAAATTGCAGAAATTGTTTAAAAAATATAGTTAAAATGATTTAGTTTAGTAGCAACCTCACTCTCAACTCTGGCTGTTTCATCATTTACTTAATGTAATCTATGATTTGTACTATTAGCTTAAATTTTGCTTTCAATTTTCTTGCTTATGTCAAGACTGCCTGAGAGCCCTGCATCTGGCTTTCCTGAAACAGCATTTACTCAGCTCTCCTTCCAAGCACCTGGCTATTTACATACTCAAGTCTGGAGTTCCAAATGGTGATAAATGATTACTCAAGATGGTCATTCTGTGCACTTATTTTATAAGTATGTGGTTTCCAATTAAATTGAAAATATTTCAAAAACTTCTGTCGACATTTTAAGTAACCATGGACATTTGGTTTCTCTTTCTTTCTTTCTTTCTTTCTTTCTTTCTTTCTTTCTTTCTTTCTTTCTTTCTTTCTTTCTTTCTTTCTTTCTTTCTTCTTTCCTTCCTTCCTTCCTTCCTTCCTTCCTTCCTTTCTTTCTTCCTTTCTTTCTCTTTCTCCCTTTCCTCTCCTCTCCTCTCCTCTCCTCTCCTCTCCTCTCCTCTCCTCTCCTCTCCTCTCCTCTCCTCTCCTCTCCTCTCCTCTCCTCTCCTCTCCTCTCCTCTCCTCTCCTCTCCTCTCCTCTCTCTCCTCTCCTCTCCTCTCCTCTCCTCTCTTCTTGTTTTTTGGTTTTTCGAGACAAGGTTTCTGTGTGTAGCCCTGGCTGTCCTGGAACTCCCTCTGTAAACCCAGCTGGCCTCAAACTCAGAAATCTGCCTGTCTCTGTCTCCCAAGTGCTGGGATAAAAGGCATGTGCCACCACTGCCTGGGAGACATCTGGTTTCTAAGAACTAATAAGCTCTTAGCTGTCAAAGTTATATCCATAGATTTGTGCTGCCCTCAACCTTTGTCAGAAAAGCTTACTATTTCAGTGTGTAGTCATAAATGGAGAGATTTATAACTGTTCAAAGCTGAGGATAAGGGACTATGAGTGCTCAGTCCTAGATGGGACATCTGTACCAATTGCTGACTACCAAGGCTTAGGGAACATATGGAAGAGGAGGCAGAAAGATGGCAAGAGCCATATAGTCTGGGATAATGTGGTGAAATACTGTTGTGTATTGTAGATATAGCATGGCTGTTGAAAATAAGAATTTACCAAAGGTGTGGTTACCAACGTTAGATAAGTCACTTAAAAATTCTAGCACTTGGGGAGGAGGCCTGTTGATGACTCTTATGTCTAAGGACAATATATAATTTTAGGAGTTTGACCACTCATGGGTTACACCCCAGCCCCAGAAAATGGCTCATACTGATTTACACATGGGCAGCACTACTTGGACTTTATTATATAAATTTGGATGTGTAAAGCAAAATGATTTTAAAAGGAAGACATGAAGTTGGGAAGGAGATATGACAGAGTCCTGGAGGGAGTTGGGTGGGCAGAGTAAGCAGTAGATATGATCAAGATACACTGCATGTACACACACATTTTTAAAAAATAACTGAAAAAATATTAATTATCAGAAACCCACTCAAATTACATATGAAAACTTAATGAGGGACTAGAAGAATGTCATAGCCATTAAGATCAATTGCTACTTTACCAGAGAACCTGGGTTTGACTCAAGCACCACACAGCAGCTTATAACCATTTTATCGCTCATATTCTAGGGGATCTGAATCCTCTTTTAGCATCGGCAGACACCAGGCATGCATGTGTTAAACAAATGCATGGAGGCTGTACTGGCTGGTTTTCTGTCAACTTAACACACACTGGAGTCATTGGAGAGGAAGAAGCCTCTGTTTGGGAAATGATCCAATGAGATCCAGCTGTAAGGCATTTTCTCAATTAGTGATCAATGCAGGAGGGCACAGCCCATTGTGAGTGGTGCCATCTCCATCTCAGCGCTGGTGGTACTGGGTCCTATAAGAAAACAGGCTAAACAGCTTAGGGTTTTACTGCTGTGAAGAGATACCATGACCATGGCAACTCTTAAAAAGGAAAACCTCAGGGCAGGCTGACAGTTTCAGACCCTTAGTTCATTATCATCATTGTGGGGAACACTGAATCATGCACATAGACAGCACTAGAGAAGGAGCTGAAAATTCTACATCTTGATCCACAGGCAGCAGAAAGAAAAGTGACACCACATCTAGCTTGAGCATCTGAGACCTCAAAGCCCATCCCAACAGTGACACACTTCATCCAATAAGGCCATGAAATACATGTGGTAGCCCCTCCCAACCAACAAAAACAATCAATCAATGTACTCAATAGTACAAGTATGTTGCTTAGCAGTGAGGAACTTGTAAAATAACTCAATAAGATCAAAGCAGTCACAAAACTTTTTTTTTTCCTTACCTGAAATGTTTACTGCATTTGTTTCTTCTGCATCAATTTTGGTTGAAATTTCTTCTCAAGTGATGAGTTAGCTTAAGAGCACATTGCAGAACTGTGGCTTTGTTCAAGAGAGGAGACAACAGTGGGTTCTTCCTACTGATGTTCATCACTGTAAGAAAACAACATTCTCTCCTTAACCCGAGAACTAAAAACTATAACTTAACAGTTTAAAATGAAACTGGAAAAGGACTTTTTCCAAAAACAAAACAAAACAAACAAACAAAAAACAACAACAAAAAAAACAGTCCTTAACTTTTTAAGACAATCAAGGATTCTAGAGAAATAAGTGAGACATACACATCCTGTAGGAAAAGAAAAAGTGTTTTGGAAAATATAAAGCTATGCCAATGTTATAACTCCCAAGAGAAGCCTGGGATTCTAATATTTATTTTCATTTTCTCCCTGTATATATGTGTATGTGTGAGTGTATGCCACCTGTGTGCAGGTGGTGCCTTTGGTTGTCAGTAGAGGGCATTTAATACCCTGGATCTCCAGCTCCAGGTCATTGTGAGCTGCTCAATCTGAGTTGGGCAAGTACTCTTGACTGCTAAGCCTTCTCTTTGGGGAAGAGATCCTTCTAAATCATTCCAATGTTTTTGATTATAAGAGTAAAGGAAACATTCTCCAACAAGCCATTGAAGTCTGCAAGATAAGCATCATTCTACCCAATAGCCACTTTGGAGAAAACGGTAGGGTTCTTAGACTGCATAATTTGCCTAGAACATGGCCTATCGCCTTATTCTTACTTCAATTCTACCTTATACTACCTTATTCTTACTTCAAAGCTTAGCACAGTTAAATGGAAAAATGCAGTTTTTCAAGATTAAATTAGAGACTAATGAAGGGTTAGGCTTCAAATTTTAAGAAACTGTTGACACAAGTCCCTTCCGCTCGACTCGAGCCCCGGGCTACCTTGCCAGCAGAGTCTTGCCCAACACCCGCAAGGGCCCACACGGGACTCCCCCGGGACCCTAAGACCTCTGGTGAGTGGAACACAGCGCCTGCCCCAATCCAATCGCTCGGTACCTGAGACTGCGGTACATAGGGAAGCAGGCTACCCGGGCCTGATCTGGGGCACAAGTCCCTTCCGCTCGACTCGAGACTCGACCCCCGGGCTACCTTGCCAGCAGAGTCTTGCCCAACACCCGCAAGGGCCCACACGGGACTCCCCACGGGATCCTAAGACCTCTGGTGAGTGGAACACAGCACCTGCCCCAATCCAATCACGCGGAACTTGAGACTGTGGTACATAGGGAAGCAGGCTACCCGGGCCTGATCTGGGGCACAAGTCCCTTCCGCTCGACTCGAGACTCCACCCCCTGGCTACCTTGCCAGCAGAGTCTTGCCCAACACCCGCAAGGGCCCACACGGGACTCCCCACGGGATCCTAAAACCTCTGGTGAGTGGAACACAGCACCTGCCCCAATCCAATCGCGCAGAACCTGAGACTGCAGTACATAGGGAAGCAGGCTACCCGGGCTTGATCTGGGGCACAAACCCCTTCCACTCCACTCGAGCCCCGGGCTACCTTGCCAGCTGAGTCGCCTGACACCCGCAAGGGCCCACACAGGATTCCACACGTGATCCTAAGACCTCTAGTGAGTGGAACACAACTTCTGCCAGGAGTCTGGTTCGAACACCAGATATCTGGGTACCTGCCTTGCAAGAAGAGAGCTTGCCTGCAGAGAATACTCTGCCCACTGAAACTAAGGAGAGTGCTACCCTCCAGGTCTGCTCATAGAGGCTAACAGAGTCACCTGAAGAACAAGCTCTTAACAGTGACAACTAAAACAGCTAGCTTCAGAGATTACCAGATGGCGAAAGGCAAACGTAAGAATCCTACTAACAGAAATCAAGACCACTCACCATCATCAGAACGCAGCACTCCCACCCCACCTAGTCCTGGGCACCCCAACACAACCGAAAATCTAGACCCAGATTTAAAAACATTTCTCATGATGATGATAGAGGACATCAAGAAGGACTTTCATAAGTCACTTAAAGATTTACAGGAGAGCACTGCTAAAGAGTTACAGGCTCTTAAAGAAAAGCAGGAAAACACAGCCAAACAGGTGATGGAAATGAACAAAACCATACTAGAACTAAAAGGGGAAGTAGACACAATAAAGAAAACCCAAAGCGAGGCAACGCTGGAGATAGAAACCCTAGGAAAGAGATCTGGAACCATAGATGCGAGCATCAGCAACAGAATACAAGAAATGGAAGAGAGAATCTCAGGTGCAGAAGATTCCATAGAGAACATCGACACAACAGTCAAAGAAAATACAAAATGCAAAAGGATCCTAACTCAAAACATCCAGGTAATCCAGGACACAATGAGAAGACCAAACCTACGGATAATAGGAATTGATGAGAATGAAGATTTTCAACTTAAAGGGCCAGCTAATATCTTCAACAAAATAATAGAAGAAAACTTCCCAAACATAAAAAAAGAGATGCCCATGATCATACAAGAAGCCTACAGAACTCCAAATAGACTGGACCAGAAAAGAAATTCCTCCCGACACATAATAATCAGAACAACAAATGCACTAAATAAAGATAGAATATTAAAAGCAGTAAGGGAGAAAGGTCAAGTAACATATAAAGGAAGGCCTATCAGAATTACACCAGACTTTTCACCAGAGACTATGAAAGCCAGAAAAGCCTGGACAGATGTTATACAGACACTAAGAGAACACAAATGCCAGCCCAGGCTACTATACCCGGCCAAACTCTCAATTACCATAGATGGAGAAACCAAAGTATTCCACGACAAAACCAAGTTCACACAATATCTTTCCACGAATCCAGCCCTTCAAAGGATAATAACAGAAAAGAAGCAATACAAGGACGGAAATCACGCCCTAGAACAACCAAGAAAGTAATCATTCAACAAACGAAAAAGAAGACAGCCACAAGAACAGAATGCCAACTCTAACAACAAAAATAAAAGGGAGCAACAATTACTTTTCCTTAATATCTCTTAATATCAATGGACTCAATTCCCCAATAAAAAGACATAGACTAACAGACTGGCTACACAAACAGGACCCAACATTCTGCTGCTTACAGGAAACCCATCTCAGGGAAAAAGACAGACACTACCTCAGAATGAAAGGCTGGAAAACAATTTTCCAAGCAAATGGACTGAAGAAACAAGCTGGATTAGCCATTTTAATATCGGATAAAATCGACTTCCAACCCAAAGTTATCAAAAAAGACAAGGAGGGACACTTCATACTCATCAAAGGTAAAATCCTCCAAGAGGAACTCTCAATTCTGAATATCTACGCACCAAATGCAAGGGCAGCCACATTCATTAGAGACACTTTAGTGAAGCTCAAAGCATACATTGCACCTCACACAATAATAGTGGGAGACTTGAACACACCACTTTCTTCAAAGGACAGATCGTGAAAACAGAAACTAAACAGGGACACAGTGAAACTAACAGAAGTTATGAAACAAATGGACCTGACAGAACATTTTATCCTAAAACAAAAGGATATACCTTCTTCTCAGCACCTCACGGGACCTTCTCCAAAATTGACCATATAATTGGTCACAAAACAGGCCTCAATAGATACAAAAATATTGAAATCGTCCCATGTATCCTATCAGACCACCATGGCCTAAGACTGATCTTCAATAACAACATAAATAATGGAAAGCCAACATTCACGTGGAAACTGAATAACACTCTTCTCAATGATACCTTGGTCAAGGAAGGAATAAAGAAATAAATTAAAGACTTTTTAGAGTTTAATGAAAATGAAGCCACAACGAACCCAAACCTATGGGACACAATGAAAGCATTTCTAAGAGGGAAACTCATAGCTCTGAGTGCCTCCAAGAAGAAACGGGAGACAGCACATACTAGCAGCTTGACAACACATCTAAAAGCCCTAGAAAAAAAGGAAGCAAATTCACCCAAGAGGAGTAGACGGCAGGAAATAATCAAACTCAGGGGTGAAATCAACCAAGTGGAAACAATAAGAACTATTCAAAGAATTAACCAAACGAGGAGTTGGTTCTTTGAGAAAATCAACAAGATAGATAAACCCTTAGCTAGACTCACTAAAGGGCACAGGGACAAAATCCTAATTAACAAAATCAGAAATGAAAAGGGAGACATAACAACAGATCCTGAAGAAATCCAAAACACCATCAGATCCTTCTACAAAAGGCTATACTCAACAAAACTGGAAAACCTGGACGAAATGGACAAATTTCTGGACAGATACCAGGTACCAAAGTTGAATCAGGATCAAGTTGACCATCTAAACAGTCCCATATCACCTAAAGAAATAGAAGCAGTTATTAATAGTCTCCCAACCAAAAAAAGCCCAGGACCAGATGGGTTTAGTGCACAGTTCTATCAGACCTTCAAAGAAGATCTAATTCCAATTCTGCACAAACTATTTCACAAAATAGAAGTAGAAGGTACTCTACCCAACTCATTTTATGAAGCCACTATTACTCTGATACCTAAACCACAGAAAGATCCAACAAAGATAGAGAACTTCAGACCAATTTCTCTTATGAATATCGATGCAAAAATCCTCAATAAAATTCTCGCTAACCGAATCCAAGAACACATTAAAGCAATCATCCATCCTGACCAAGTAGGTTTTATTCCAGGGATGCAGGGATGGTTTAATATACAAAAATCCATCAATGTAATCCACTATATAAACAAACTCAAAAACAAAAACCACATGATCATCTCGTTAGATGCAGAAAAAGCATTTGACAAGATCCAACACCCATTCATGATAAAAGTTTTGGAAAGATCAGGAATTCAAGGCCCATACCTAAACATGATAAAAGCAATCTACAGCAAACCAGTAGCCAACATCAAAGTAAATGGAGAGAAGCTGGAAGCAATCCCACTAAAATCAGGGACTAGACAAGGCTGCCCACTTTCTCCCTACCTTTTCAACATAGTACTTGAAGTATTAGCCAGAGCAATTCGACAACAAAAGGAGATCAAGGGGATACAAATTGGAAAAGAGGAAGTCAAAATATCACTTTTTGCAGATGATATGATAGTATATATAAGTGACCCTAAAAATTCTACCAGAGAACTCCTAAACCTGATAAACAGCTTCGGTGAAGTAGCTGGATATAAAATAAACTCAAACAAGTCAATGGCCTTTCTCTATACAAAGAATAAACAGGCTGAGAAAGAAATTAGGGAAACAACACCCTTCTCAATAGTCACAAATAATATAAAATATCTTGGCGTGACTCTAACTAAGGAAGTGAAAGATCTGTATGATAAAAACTTCAAATCTCTGAAGAAAGAAATTAAGGAAGATCTCAGAAGATGGAAAGATCTCCCATGCTCATGGATTGGCAGGATCAACATTGTAAAAATGGCTATCTTGCCAAAAGCAATCTACAGATTCAATGCAATCCCCATCAAAATTCCAACTCAATTCTTCAACGAATTGGAAGGAGCAATTTGCAAATTTGTCTGGAATAACAAAAAACCTAGGATAGCAAAAAGTCTTCTCAAGGATAAAAGAACTTCTGGCGGAATCACCATGCCAGACCTAAAGCTTTACTACAGAGCAATTGTGATAAAAACTGCCTGGTACTGGTATAGAGACAGACAAGTAGACCAATGGAATAGAATTGAAGACCCAGAAATGAACCCACACACCTATGGTCACTTGATCTTCGACAAGGGAGCTAAAACCATCCAGTGGAAGAAAGACAGCATTTTCAACAATTGGTGCTGGCACAACTGGTTGTTATCGTGTAGAAGAATGCGAATCGATCCATCCTTATCTCCTTGTACTAAGGTCAAATCTAAGTGGATCAAGGAACTTCACATAAAACCAGAGACACTGAAACTTATAGAGGAGAAAGTGGGGAAAAGCCTTGAAGATATGGGCACAGGGGAAAAATTCCTGAACAGAACAGCAATGGCTTGTGCTGTAAGATCGAGAATTGACAAATGGGACCTAATGAAACTCCAAAGTTTCTGCAAGGCAAAAGACACCGTCAATAAGACAAAAAGACCACCAACAGATTGGGAAAGGATCTTTACCTATCCTAAATCAGATAGGGGACTAATATCCAACATATATAAAGAACTCAAGAAGGTGGACTTCAGAAAATCAAATAACCCCATTAAAAAATGGGGCTCAGAACTGAACAAAGAATTCTCACCTGAGGAATACCGAATGGCAGAGAAGCACTTGAAAAAATGTTCAACATCCTTAATCATCAGGGAAATGCAAATCAAAACAACCCTGAGATTCCACCTCACACCAGTCAGAATGGCTAAGATCAAAAATTCAGGTGACAGCAGATGCTGGCGAGGATGTGGAGAAAGAGGAACACTCCTCCATTGTTGGTGGGAGTGCAGGCTTGTACAACCACTCTGGAAATCCGTCTGGCGGTTCCTCTGAAAACTGGACATAGTACTACCGGAGGATCCAGCAATACCTCTCCTGGGCATATATCCAGAAGATGCCCCAACTGGTAAGAAGGACACATGCTCCACTATGTTCATAGCAGCCTTATTTATAATAGCCAGAAGCTGGAAAGAACCTAGATGCCCCTCAACAGAGGAATGGATACAGAAAATGTGGTACATCTACACAATGGAGTACTACTCAGCTATTAAAAAGAATGAATTTATGAAATTCCTAGCCAAATGGATGGACCTGGAGGGCATCATCCTGAGTGAGGTAACACATTCACAAAGAAACTCACACAATATGTATTCACTGATAAGTGGATATTAGCCCCAAACCTAGGATACCCAAGATATAAGATATAATTTGCTAAACACATGAAACTCAAGAAGAATGAAGACTGAAGTGTGGACACTATGCCCCTCCTTAGATTTGGGAACAAAACACCCATGGAAGGAGTTACAGAGACAAAGTTTGGAGCTGAGATGAAAGGATGGACCATGTAGAGACTGCCATATCCAGGGATCCACCCCATAATCAGCATCCAAACGCTGACACCATTGCATACACTAGCAAGATTTTATTGAAAGGACCCAGATGTAGCTGTCTCTTGTGAGACTCTGCCGGGGCCTAGCAAACACAGAAGTGGATGCTCACAGTCAGCTAATGGATGGATCATAGGGCTCCCAATGGAGGAGCTAGAGAAAGTAGCCAAGGAGCTAAAGGGATCTGCAACCCTATAGGTGGAACAACATTATGAACTAACCAGTACCCCGGAGCTCTTGACTCTAGCTGCATATATATCAAAAGATGGCCTAGTCGGCCATCACTGGAAAGAGAGGCCCATTGGACTTGCAAACTTTATATGCCCCAGTACAGGGGAACACCAGGGCCAAAAAGGGGGAGTGGGTGGGCAGGGGAGTGGGGGTGGGTGGATATGGGGGACTTTTGGTATAGCATTGAAAATGTAAATTAGTTAAATACCTAATAAAAATTGGAGAAAAAAAAGAAAAAGAAACTGTTATCGACGACTTTTACTATCAATATATTCAGATAAATTGTTATGTATATATTCCATATGCAATTTGTACTCATCATTTCTATTTAATTGTCAAATACTTATTATGTTATTCTTATTCACAAAACAGTGTTCTTACTCAACAAGAAGTTTAAGAAATTCTTCATGCAGCTGAGGCTCAAATTTTGCATTTTGGCCATAGGCAATATTTTTTTTTCTAACTAAATTTGTCATCACAAAAATTAGACAATGCAATTCATTGAAAATGTTGTCTATACTCTATAGTGTTTACAGTCTACATATAAAATAATTATGTATATAGTTTTTAGAGAATTTCACATAAAATTTATCAACAATGCACTGTCAGAAGTGGGGATGAAGTATACATATGGTACTAGGTTGGCTGGTTGGATCCTTATCCTCTCTGGTACAGGCACAAACACAAACCCTTGATGCAATAAAAGCTTGTCAAATGTGACCACAGTTTGTCTTCTAAGATGAAGCAGAAGAGTGGGATATACCAATGTCATAAATTCCTAACATTTTTAGATCACTTCTATTAAATACATTTAGAGTACTTTCCAGACCAAATGCATGTATATTCAATTCTTTTTTAATATTTCCCACTTTGCATCTTGTTAACCCTCTACTATCTTTGTTTATAATGTTATAAATCCAAGATAATGGTCCCTTCAATGGTCAATTTGCATAACTCCATAAAAACAAAATAATCCTTTATCTACTGTCAGTGTGGGAGGTATTTACATACTTCCCACTAAACTCTATTTTGCATTTTTATCTCTTTTTAGACAAACCCTGAAATATAAATCTAATTTTTCTGATAGCTAGAACTATCAGTAGTCCCCTTGCCCCATCCAAACTACAGTTTAAAGAGTAAAAGAATTACATGGAATGTAGTTGATAATGCATGATTATTAATGGGTTGTCCAGTAATCTGGTATATACTGTTTTGATCTAATCTGGAAAATATGTGAAAAAGAAATCATTATTCCTCTCAAATATCTGGGGAAATTTTAGATCAAAACATCAGAAACAAAACTCATTTTATAATAATTTTTGGATGAAAGTTTTTATTTAAATTCTGCATTGTAAAAACCTGTTTTTACATCCATTCATGTCAATAAGCCACATTTTCCTTCTCAAAGGGCATATATCCAGGACACTGTGAATACTATCATAAAAATTGATAACAACAAATTCAAACCCATTGGAAGGGAGTACATGAATGGAGTTGAAAATGTGCAAATGAGTTGATATGAACTCAGGTAAAAGATGCAGTTTCCAAATTCTGTGCTCATTGTAATAGCTGAGCCTGGGAAAAATCTTTTCTTAATGCTTCATTTTATGATTAGATACATTTACAATTACTTCTTAACTAGAATAAAATAAAAATGCTTCTGCAACATTCAACTTTTTAAATTATTTAAAAATATTCTAAGTAATAAGTTATTTTTAATTTTCAAAAATACATATAGAAGAGATGCTCTTTTAGCTGAAATACTTATACATTTTAATGTGAAAAAAGTAGAGCTGAAAATATATATTCCATGAAAGTGATTTTACACCTGCATGGAGAATAATTTCTCAACTAAAATAGGATTTTTAGAACAGAGTAAATTGAAAGCAATGCTTTAAAGTTCTCAACAGGAACTTGTATCTTAGAAGATGGTTGCAAGCACAAAACCTTACAGAAGTATCTGTAGCCTCTGCTAATCAGGAGTGGTTTCTTCTCTCCTAGTAGAGCAGGGAGCTCTTGGATATTTAACAAGCATTACTTTGTCACTCCATCATGTGTCATCAGCAAAGGTTGTGATGCTCATGGATGCTTTACTGCAGGTGCCACACTGCTCAGCTTCCCTCCTAAGGCTTGTGAATACCCCTGTACCATGCATCAAGTTATGAAACTCTGATCAACTGCAGAGAAGGCCCTCAGTAAGAGCTTCACATTGGCACACATTTGGCTAGTCCACAACTAGACTCTGTATTGTTCTTTTACCAAAGATAATTCTGCATGCAAAATAGTGCTATTCTTTGATGAACATCTGTACTCTTTATTTACAGAAATTAAATGAAAAACAAGAGTAGAATCATACAGAGGTAACTTTCTTCATATTTTTTTTCCTTTTTCTCCTATCAACTATCAACTTTGACTTGAAGACAAAGGCAATGGTTAATGGACAGAGGAAGTGGATGTTGATTGCTTTCAGTTGAAAAATGATGTGACTCTGTGAGTGGAAGGCTGGGACCAAGCATTTTTCTGACTGGTTGGCTGATGAAAGGATGAGGCCTCTTCAGGAAATATTGAGGAGGAGGTAGTCTGAGAGGACACTTTATTTTAGGTGGGTTGATTAAAGTTCTAGCTATTCATTTAAAGGTAACTGTGACAAATGAGACAATTGTCAGAAACCCAGCCTATCCATCCCAGCTCTCAGACCCTGATGGTCTCCAAATCAGCTTGAGAAGTCTTCCTTCTCAGAACCTGAGTCCTTCTTCACTCATGATAAATGGCTCTAATGTAGAATTAAATGCAACTTTTCTTTTATTATTGTTTTAGCCTTGATATTATCTGTATCCATTTTTAGTTTAATCTGTTCATCATCACTATCATCATCTTAGGTATTTTATAGAAGTTATTTATGCCATATACATTGCAGGTGTGTGTTGGAATTTTTAATTCAATAATGAGTTTTAACACTAAATGCTTACAGAACTTGAGAACTATGATTAGACTATTATGAATGCTACATGTAGAAAATGAAGGTTCAGAAGTTTGTATGGGGATTAAAATTTTATAGAGAATGATTGCCATTCTCAGCCTTAAACAAATTGAACATGAGAGAGACACTTCAGAGTAGATAGATGGGAAGATCAGAAGGCTCTTAAGCCAAGGTAAGATACAATGATATGTTACCCACGGCTTAAAACAGTAAAATGTTGTTCCAAGTCCAAAAGTGGGAACCCACATTGGCATCAGAATATGGAGAAGAGCAACAGAGGAGGGGTTGAGAAGCAGTTGTAACAGAAACGTCCTCCTGCGTTTTAGTCCTACATGACAGGATAGTTAACTTCAATTGATTACTAATGTGGGAAGTCATAATAAAAATGCACAATATCTTTGTTATAACCTAGAAGTAATGGGGCACTGTTCTCAAAAAAAGAAAAAAAATGTTTCATGATACCTGTGATGGTTTCTATATTCTTGGACCAGGGAGTGGCACCATTTGGAAGTGTGGCTTTGTTGGAATAGGTGTGACCTGGTTGGAGTAGGTGTGTCACTGTGGGTGTGGGCTTAAGATCCTCACTCTAGTTGCCCAGAAGTCAGTCTTCCACTAATACCTTTGGATGAAGATGTAGAACTCTCAGCTCTGCCTGCACCAATACCTGCCTGGTCTACAGAGTTAGTTCCAGGACATCCAGAGCTATACAGAAAAAAACACTTTTTCAAAAAAACAAAACCAACCAACAAACAAAAAAAGTACAATTGTATTTTTATATTGTATTGTAATTGAATACAAAGATACAGATAATTTTAAAAAATTCAAACAAGATGTTAAAACAAAAGGCTCAAGGGAACTCTTGAGCCTCCTCCCAGGACCAGTCCCTGTCTCAATAGAAATGTGAGCTCCTGAACTTGGACCTTTTCTGATCTGCACATTCATGTTGTACTCAGGGAGAGTTCTCATTTCATAAACCAATGTTGAAACTTTTCTTTACAACTGATAGAGGCCACCACAGAAAACTGCAATTGGACACAATCCAGAGAACAATTGATTATGCAGAGCCCAGGCATAATGGATGTATCTACATCACATCTCTTGAATCTATGGCTCAATGCACATATTATATATAGCAATAATAATCAAATAAAAAGAGGCTATTAATGAGACAGGAGCATGGAAAAGCTTTGATAGAGGGGCATGGGTGAGATCAGAAGGAGGAAGTTGAAGTGGGTAAGCGATATGATTATACTTTAATTAAAATGTATAAAAATATGTTTGGTTGTGAGTCTAGCCTTTAACAGCTGAGCCATCTTTCCAGCCCTTGGTTTCCATGTAGGTCCTGAACAACTGGAGCTGCTCCTAAACCTGTTGCCTGTCTGTGGATCCAGTTCCCCTAACTGGGCTGAGCTCTCTGACTTTAGTTAGAGAGGATGTGCTTAGCTCTGCAGACTTGATAGAAAGGGTAGAGTGTTTACCCAGGGGGACTACATCCTGTCAGAGGAGAAGGGGAAGGGGGAGGGGGAGAGACTGTGTGAAGGGAGGATTGGGAGGGGGTCATGTTTGGGATGCAAAGAGAATAAATAAAGTAATGAAGAAAAATATAAAAATGAAAAATGGACATGGTATGGTTTCTAAACAAATTATCTGATTAAAAGTCTCAGAGGATGTGGGGGATATCATTCAATATCACACTGTTTTTTTTTAGTATGCACAAGACCTTCTGTTTATTGCTTTGATAGTATTCATGCAAAGTAAAAAAATATGAAAAATTATCATTTCATTCAAATATGAGAAAAAAAGACATCGTTGTGGCAAATACAAATTCTTGAAATTAGTAACAGAAGTCTTTTCCTGTATAGTGATCTGTCTTCTCCCACTACTGAAACTTTTTACATTTTTCACCTAATGTCTTTCTCATGTTATTAGTGTAATAACAAATGGTTAGTCTTTCTACTAAAAAAATATTTATTTGTTTGTATTCGTATTTATTACCCTACTGTTATATAGAATTGATATTTCACCTCCAAGTAATATGCAATTTGGGAATCAGAAAGCCCAAACCCCATCCTACCACCTCCACCACACACTCACACACTTCTTATTTCTTGGTTTCTTTCTCTCCTTTCTCTAGTTTCTGATAGTTTTGGGAGAAAAGTCTTTCAAGATTTTCCAGCTTGGGCCCTAAATCCAATGGTGAGCTTGGGCATGTGACAGAGGAGTGAGAGATGAAACAGAAGGAAATGGAGGAGGCCATGGCTCCCCACAGTCTGTGGTAGAGCTGATATAGCTCCCATACAAAGAAAGTTCACAAAGGCCTAAAGCTGGAGGTAAAACCACTTAACACCCATGTACACAAGAACAGGAAAGCCTGTAGCTTCTCCCCAGGCCAAAATTGAGATGTCTGAATGGTTTCTGTCTTTACTGGATACTTTAGAGAAAAATCCGTGCCTGCCTTGTTCAGTTGAAGGAGCTACCTGACTAGCCCTCTGGCTGTTTGATAGAGGAACTAGAGGTTTCATCTTTACTGCCATCACCCTAATGTCTTCTTCTGCTGACATTGTATATTGTAAGGGACCCAGAAAGTGCTTTGGGATACAAGGATAATCTGGGATAATCCCCTTCTATTAAAGTCATCTTATTAGCAAATGTAATTCCATTTTGAAATCTTAATTCCTCTTTGTCTTCTAGTCACTAAGATTTAGAAATGAGAACGTGAACATATTTGATGGGTTTTATATTTCTGTACTTTATAAAATTCTTCAAATTTTTATTTTAATTTAGTTTAGTTTTTGTTTGGTTTGGTTTGGTTTGGTTTTGCTGGCGATTTAAGCAAGGACCTTCATGTACTAAGCAAGCTGTTACTCTACTGTCAAGCTATCCCTACAATCTTATCCACGTGCTCTCTGCCAAGAACTTTCCTTTAGGAAGCCTTTCCAAACCCCTAGATTGGATGGATATCTTATTACTTACCCCAATCTGTTGTTACTATGTATAACATACTGGATATCAGTAATTCTAGATTGTTTCTTTTCTATTTGAAAAATGTACTCTTCTAAGATTAAGTATAAAACCTGACAGAAAGCTTTTTGATATGCTTACAATCGCCTTTTTTTTTTCAATTTACTAATTATAGTAATTCAAGCAATTATTTTTCTCTTAATTTTCTAATTTTGTACAAAATTCAAGTCAGGTGTAATGATCATACAGATATGGTGGCTTAATATTCTTAAAATTGATGTCTCCTTATATTCACATCATCTCTTTAGGGCTCTTTGGGATATAAACTATTATCTTTTACCAGCATGGTAAAACTATTATCTTTTACCATCATATACTGTCTAGATGTTAGGTACCAAATATTGGGTGACCATAATCTGTACTTCTGAAATATATTGGTAATACAGACATATGATAAACATTCCATTCCAGAAGGGAAAATCGGGGAGAAAAGGAGATACATTTCAAGGAACTTGAAACCTAGTAAGGTAAACACCATTAGCTTTTGAGGCTTGGATTTGAGCTGTAACAGGACAGAGTATCACCAAGATCAAAACTACTGCCAGTCAACTGTGAGCATCACAAAAGTGACCCACTTTGCTAAAATAAAGTTTTCTCGTTGGCTGAAGCAGAAATATTTATTTTAGAGGACTCCAGATCTCACCCTAAGAAACAGACCTTCTTACAACTCCCAAGGCTTAGACAAGGATGAACTAGGTCAGGCCTTGGCCAGATGACTTATTTATGCATGCCTCTTCCTCTGCTAAAATCTAAAGTGCTTGAGTCAGCACTACAGTTCACTCTGATTGTCCTCATACTAGGCTTCAAGTCTAAGACACAGGCTTAATCCTATTTCTTTATGCTGTATGTCTTAGAGTCTAGTGAATGGTGATGGGTAGCTTTTTCTTTCTAGCTTTAATGTTTTAACACTTTTTTATACAAAATGTAGGCATCCTGGCTTTTCATCTGATTTCCTTGTGTCTTTTGGAGATAGTTTGCTGTTTGAATGGGTTTGCATTTTGGCTCAAAGAATATGAGTACCCACTCAAACAGACATGTCTTTAGTTTCCCATCAAACAAATTTCAATAGAGGTAATGTTTGAAAGAAGCCATTCAGAAAGCTTTAAACACACATTTTCTTTATCTTGGGAAAGATGCTACTAAGAAAAACACACCCATCATCTTTTTATATATGGTATGAAGCACAATACAAAGATATTGAATATTTGGGGCAGAGGAAGACAAAGGCAGCATGGGAAAGGAGGGCCAGATCTTCATACACTCTGTCCCCACTTTGTCCCACGTTCCCTGTTCCATAAGAAAGTGCTAAGGAGTCCCAGATGATTCTGAACTGAATATAATAAAAGTCGGTGCTTTCAAAATTGAGAAAAAGAACCAGATCTCAGAGATCTCCCTGTGAATTTTCTCTCAGCACCGAGAGGAAGCCAGACTACAGTAATTCCCTTGTGTTTGCCATCAGAGCTTTCACAATAACCTTAAGAAGCTGGGATAGAAAAGGTGAACCTGATCTGGTATTGGGTGAGGGAAAAGGACTGAAGCCTTAAGGGCAGCAGAAAGAATGGAAACAGGCAACCTTGGGAGATATGATGTTGGGAGGGACCCTCCAGAATTCAGCAGAGACCTTGGAGATAAGAGACTCTCAGGACTCAAAGGGAGGGACATTGGATGAAATGCCAGATAGTAGGGATAAGTAGAGCCCACCTCCAGCAGGAAGACAGGACATCAAGTGAGGGATGGGGTTGCCATCTCACAGTCATATCTCTGAACCATAATTGTTCCTGTCTGAAAGAATTACAGGGATGGAAATGGACAGATGCCTGAGGAAAAGAAGGTTCAGCAACAGGTCCAAATGGGATCCAGCCTAAGGGGAGGTTCCAAGGCCTGACACTATTACTGAGGCTATGGAGTACTCACAAAAAGGGACCTATCATGACTGCCCTCTGAAAGACCAAACAAGCAGCTGAAAGAGTCAGATGCAGATATTTGCACCCAACCCATGGACAGAAGCAGCTGACCCCTGTGGTTGAATTAGGGAAAGCTGAAAGAAGCTGAGGAGAAGGGTGATTCTGTAGAAGGACTAGCAGTCTCAATTAATCTGGATCCCAAGATCTCTCAAACACTGGACCACCAAACAGATAGCATACACCAACTTATATGAGGCCCCCAACACACATACAGTAGAGGACTTCCGGGTCTGAGTTTATTCAGAGATATTACACCTAGCCCTCAAGAGACTGGAGGCCCCAGGCAGTTTAGAGGTCAAATGAGTGGGATGTGGAGCAGTAAAAAGGTAGATGGGAGGAAGCGAATTGAATATGGAGAGTAAAAAAAATATATAAATGAATTAAAAAAAAAAGCAGGTCTCACAGATAACTTTACCAAAGGAAAAATTGAATCTTAGACCTTAAGTGACTTGTCTAAGACAAAAGTAGTATTGGTGTGTCATATTAATTTTTCCAAACCTATTTAATTCTAGAGATAGTGTGTAGGATGCTGTCACATATGCTTCAACAAGCAAGAGTATGTTTAAGGTTAGTTTTAGGTGAGTTAAGTGTGATGGAGTAGGTGTGGTCTTGTTAAAGTGAGTGTGTCATGTTGGGGGTGGGCTTTATTTGCTCCTCCTACCTGCCTGACAAACAGTCTTCTGATTGTTTTTGGATGAAGATGTAGAACTCTTGGCTCTTTCTCCAGCACCCTGTCTGCCTGCACTCCATCATGCTTCCTGCCCTGATGTTAATAGACTGAAACTCTGAACCTGTAAGCCAGCCCCAACTAATTGTTGTCCCTCATAATAGTTTGCCTTGGTCATGGTGTCACTTCTCAGCAATGGAAATCCTAACTAAGACAGAAGTTGGTACCAGGCACTGGGGTATTGCTTTAATTGGCCTGATCATGCTTCTGTTTGAAAGAATGTGGATTCTGAGACTTTGAATTTGGAAAGCAGTGGAATGCTTTAAGTGGGGCTTGATGGGCCATCCTAGTAGGAATATGGAAAACATTGGTGTTGAGGGTGATATGAACTGTAGGGATCTGGTTCATGTGGTTTCAGATGAGAAGAATGTTAGTATGTGGCTTAAAGACTGTTTTGTGGTCTTTTGATGAATAATATGGTTGATTTTTGCCCTTGCCTAAAGAGTCTGCCTGAGGCTAAGTCTAAGGTACAGAGAATCAGATTAATTGCATTGACAAAGGAAGTCTCCAAAAAAAAAAAAAAGAAAATCCAGCATAGACTTTGTCTTCTGTTTTACTCTCATGAAGATCATTCTGATCAAGCATAGCAAACTTTGAAAGGGAAAATATAATATGTTTGGTTCAACAATAAATGAGCATCAGAAAGTAAAATAGAAATGACTCACGAATTCAAGGAGATTAACAGATTAAGAGAATGGTGGTTGCAGGGCAAGATCCCTCCCAGCTAAGCATATTATGTTTGCAGTTGTTCAAGCTATAAGTCTTCTATGTTGAGTGATACAGTTCAAAAAATTCACCCACTTCACTAAACAATGTTGAAGTTGAACAGAGAGTTTGAAAGCCAATAGCCAATAAAGAGACTAAAGATAGCCTCAGATAATTTGTTTCTCAACTTGTAGCATAGCATCTTTCCAACTCATGGCCACAATGTTATAGGAAACCAAAGTAAAATGACTTAGATAAAATATTTATAATATATTGTATATACATATACTGTGGAGAGCCATGAGCAATCGCCATTACAAGATGGTGCTGGCCTCCGCTGTGCCTAACTGGTAAACAAGTAATGTGCGCAGGTGCAAGAGTAAATTCGTGCCAAGTCACTGCCCATCCCAGGGCGTAGTAGTGGGGTAATGAGTGAGCAGCTAATCAGGAGCTGACATGTCAAACGGAGGGGTATATAAGCAGCACCATTTTCCTTGTTCGGGGTCTTCCTTCAGATGAAGCAATAAAGCTTTGCCATAGAAGAATCCGGTTGTCTGAGTGAATTCTTGCCGGCGAGATACTAGCTCGGGATAATATACAATATATAATATGTATAAAATACAACAATTTACAATTGTTATTATTTCATGATGATAAAAGAAAATAGATGAGTACTCTATTAAGAGTTAATCTGGACCCATTCTCTCAAGCATTGATTGTCACTAATATTTAATTCCTAATAAACACTTTCTTCATTTGGAGAGAGACTGTGTGGTTTTTTTTTTATATTGACAAAAGTGTAAAACATAATATCTCAGAGAAATGAATGCATTTCTTACTACTATAAAAGACGTGCAGAGCAGGAAAAGGAAGAGCTGTAAGACAGACAACTAAAATGAAATTAAGTAAGAACCAGACGGAATATGAATGCTTAACTCTGATTGAAAGTCAAGTCAGTAGCAGCCTAAGGACTAGTGTTGCCAGATCAAATATAGGACATTCAGCTAAAATGAATTTCTCATTCTCATAAGCAATAAAGGAACTCTTAATGTAACTATGCCCTAAATAATTCCTGGCACATGCGTATACTGTAAAAATGTGTACTCTTTGCCTTTTCCTGCCTTACTCCCTATATGTTCCTGTCTGTGTATATTTCAGCTTTTCTGTCTCCAATTTCAGTCTTCAATATCTGTGTGTTTCCCTCTGACCTTCTCTTGTCTTACTCTCTGTATCCCTCTTTCTTGTCTCTCCATCCCTCTCTCTTTCTGTCCCCTCTCTCTTCCTCCCCCTTTCTCTGTCTTCCCCTCTTTTTCTGCTATCCCTCACTTTTTCTGCCCCAAATGGCTTTCTCTGTCTCTCCTCTCTTTCTCTGCCCCACCCTCTCTGTCCCCCAACTCTGTTTCCTGTGTTTCTCTATGTCTCTGGCCATCTTTGTCTCTGTCCCTCTCTGTTCCTCTCTCTCTCTCTCTCTCTCTGTCTCTCTCTGTCTCTCTCTCTCACACACACCTCCATGGGAAAGCCATTATATATATACAATTGTCTTAAACAGTCATATACAACTGATTCTAAGCTACAGAATTGGGGTAGAGACCGTTTACATATAGGTCATGATGGAACCTACTTCTGAATGGCTTTTGGTAGCTTTGACAGTGAAACTTAACCTAGGGCTCTAGAATGTAAACTGCACAGACTTTTATGTTACAGGATTTGATTTAAATTTTTTGAGTGAGTGAGTCAAACTGTTAGAAACACCCCGAGAAAACAAACAGGAACACCCTGGTATTGACTACTTCTACCTTGTTTCTTAGTTCTTTCTTCCAACATGAACACTACAATGAAACTGTACCTGGGATTTCCCAGCAAATGCACACTTTCACTTTTTAGACTCTGTAACTGTGAGCCCTCTGCTCCTTCTTTGGTACATGGTACTAATGCTCTAAGTAAATAGGGTATGATTTGTTTGTTTGTTGTTTTGTTTTTTGTGCTTTTTGTTTGATATTATTTTTTACTGAGTGATCTGGAGAGATTTCTGAGTTTTACTCTAGCAAATACTACCCTTTTTCTTGCTTTTCCTCCAATGCAATAATAAATGACCCCCACAACTATGTGCTGCTTATTTTAAGCATAAAATAAGTAGTCATCTTGCATTATTATTATTTTCTACTCCTGGCATGTCTATTAAGAGCAGACCATGCACTAGATCTCATTTTAATTACTAGTATTATGCATGTGTTTCTCATCTTTGGATGTTAGTATGGTGGTGGGATTGAACTTTCTTTTGTGATAATTTATTTCTGCCTTCATTGAGAGAATAGAATTTCCCAGACATTGTTGCCAAAGGATTAACTTTTTTTTTTTGTAAGCATTTAGTTAAATACTTAAGCTTGGCTGCTTACAGAAGAGAACACATAGTTTGACAATGTGTTGTGCACAGATAATGTGTTTTTAATTGTGATTGTATTTATTGAAGGCAAAGGCAGTATTAAATGTGTTCTCATGGATGAATAGCTGCAAATTGTGGAAGAGTTTCCAAATCTTCTTTTCTCACACCACTTTACTTCTCTGGCACTCAGAAGTACTGTAAAAATGTCCTCTGTATTTCTCTCTCTCTCTCTCTCTCTCTCTCCAAACTTCTGTCATCTCTCACTGATGTTTTGATTACTTACTTTCCTCTTTCTTTCCTTCTAACCTCTTTAGGTGAGTCAACAATTGCAAACTCCTCTATTCTTTTATTTATTTATTTATTTATTTATTTATTTCAATTAGATATTTATTTACATTTCAAATGTTATCCCCTTTCCTAGTTTCCTCTCCAAAAATCCCCTCCCCTTCCCCCCCTCCCCCTGCTCCCCAACCCACCTACTCCTGCCTCCTGGCCCTGGCATTCCCCTATACTGGGGCATAGAACCTTCACAAGACCAAGGGCCTTTCCTCCCATTGATGGCCGACTAGGCCATCCTCGGCTACATATGTAGCTAGAGACACAAGTCCCACCATGGGATATCTTTGATTGGTGGTTTAGAAAGTACCCAAGGAGCTGAAGGGGTTTGCAGCCCTATAGGAGGACCAACAATATGAACTAATTAGTACCCCAGAGCTCCCTGGGACTAAACTCCTCAATTCTTGACTCTCAGGTCCCCACCATCCTTCTTTGCTTTTTCTCATTTGTGTGAGGTGTCTTGTAGCCCAAGCAATCAGTGTTGCTAATAGAATTGCAAAATGTGTAAGTGGGAAGGCTTGTCATACTGTTTTTGCTTCTACAGATACAAGGGTTCCAGTGTTTGTGGAGTGTGACAGTTGTATCCACAGGACAAAGCAAGTATGATTAATCTGTGCATGCTATGATGACTTGTGAACAGTATTCCAACCATATTAATACTGAGTTTTAGACAGGGCAGTGGCTCACCACTGTTACCTAATCACTTGGGAGATGTAGGCATGGAGATCAGGAATACAAGCTCATCCATGACTACATGATGAGTTAGAGGCCAACTTTCGAGCACAAGAGACCCTGTCATAGAAAGCAAAATCAAACAAGAAAACAATAAAACAAAATCCAATCCAAAGACATGTCTGTTTCCTTGGAGTTAATGAACCTTTGTAGTCACACCTCTTCCTCAAAATTCCCACCTATTCCTAATCGCTATACTCCCACTCAACACAAATTATTGTGAGGAATATAATGCTAACAGGGCTTGGGTTATAGTCTTGTAGAAGAACATTTGTCTGGTGTGAACAGGGCCATGGATTAGACCAATGGAATTTTCAAGAATAAAATGCAATTTAAAACAATATACCAGATTCTTACACACACACACACACACACACACACACACACACACACACTCACACACACACACATTCACACACACACATACACACTCACACACACTCACACACACTCACACACACACACACACTCACACACACACACACACTCACACACACACACACTCACACACTCACTCACACACACGCACACACACACACACACACACACACACACACACACACACACACACACACACACAGCCTCTAACAGCTTTACAGGTTTGAGGCCCCTGTAACATTGGACATTATTTTTTTTTCTTTCTGAAAACCATCACTTTCAGTTATCATATACCTACAGAATGGAAAAAAAAACCATTTAACAGCTGCATGCATTAGACAGGAGATTAATATATAGAATTTATAGAGTGGGAACAAGATGCCTCAATTGGTCAAAATTCTTCCCCCATAAGTACAATGACTTGTGTTAGGTACCTAGAGCCCTAGGAAGTAAATTGACAACAGAATGTCAAAAGTGGTTCTTTGACTTCCACATGCCACCAATGGCCTGCATATGCTGGAACACATTATGCACACACATACTAATAAATACAAATTTTATAGGAATAAAATCTACTCTTCAATATAATTTTAAAAACTGAAACATTAAGTATGAACTAGCAAGTCAACATGGTGGGGAAAACATCACATTATCACACTCCTGAATAAAGAGCAGGCAATTAATGGCTGCAAAGAGGAGAATAAATCTTTTTCATGGATGAGAGCCCTGATAGGTTACCCAATCTCATAGGCATGAAATGAGCAGGTTATATTTGAAATTTTATATGCATATACATATGCAATAATAATAAAGAATAAAAGATTATAATTTTGAGAAAGAGTTGGGTTCAGAAGAGGAGTTGGAAGAAGGAAAGAGAAGGAAAATAATGAAATTCTCGAAGAATAATTAAACAAAATTATCCAAAAATAAATTAGGTAATGGACTAAATAGACAGTTTTAAAAAAATGAAACACTACTGAGAAATAATTCAAAGGGTGTTCTATATCTTTAGCTATTAGGAAAGTGAAAGTTAAAAGCCCTTGGAGATTCCATATCCTGCCACTCAAAACACTGAAAGTAGAAATACTTTACTAATGAGCCATAGTCCTCCTTGGTATATACCTGAATGACTCTATGTCAACATGTACAGACATAATTGCACACCCATGTTTACTGCTGCACTGCTCCCAAAAGCTAGGATACTGAACCAGCTTAGATGTCAATCAACAAATAAGTAAATACCGAAATTGTAGAACTTATATCCAGTGGTTTTATGCAGACACAGAAAAATCGAATCATAATATCTGCAAGACAAGGCATATAACTAGTCATTATGTTAAATGAAACCGTTCAAACTAATAAAAACAAATGCTATATCTTCCGTCATGGTATAAAGAGCTCTATAGAGAAAGATGGTAGAAGACTGGTTCTATGAAAGGAAAACTGGTAAAACTGGGAAAACTGGGGAGGGAGTGCTTTATCTAAAAGGAAGGGAAGGAACTGTAAAGAAGATGGAGGTTGAATAACTAAATAAGGGGTTTGGAAATAGATATTGGGAAACACTGTTCTATGTTCACTTAAAATACATATATGATACACACACACACACACCACATATACATGTGTATATGTACAAACTTAAATAACTTAAATGAAGTTGTACCACTTTGGGCGATAATGCTCCCAAAACTCATAGATTATCTAACAGAGACTCCTCCAGTGCCAGGCATGAGAAAACATTCAGAACTTGAAAGTAAGATATTACTGCTAAAGATACTATACACTTTACACCTAGAAATTGGAAAAACTTAAGAAAAGGAACTGGACATCTGCAGAGAGACCATGTCTTTTAAATACGTCAGGAAATATTTACGAAATTATAAAAAACATGGTTACCTACACAAGACCCACACAATGGCAATATCAATTGTCATGTCAACATGCTAGGGAAATCCCAGAAACTATCCCTACACACAGGACTTTGGCAATTAATGGCTAAGGGAGGAAGAATAAATCTTCTCTAGAGATGGTTACCCAATCTCAAGTGGTCAGCCCTAATTACATTTTATGTATTAGCAATTCTTAACAGATTCAGCAGATTGTATTTATATATACATAAGTCACAATAATAATTCAAGAAAAAGGGGGTCATAAATTGAGAGGGTTGGGTAGAAATGATAAAAAACGGTGCATAAATATGAAAATAAAAAATTATTAAAAGTCAACACCCCAGCTAAACAATGTGTGTGTGTGTGTGTGTGTGTGTGTGTGTGTATTAATGGGTACATGTCTACATACAAATATGTGTTCATGTGTGTTAGTTGGTGTGCTTAAAGTGAAACAGGAGTCACAAGAGGTGAGGAAGAGATCAGGAAGAAAAGATCATAATGGATTACAAATGATATGGAAGAAGAAGGCGATTTTTCTGAGGGAGATAATCTATCAGGCAGATTCTACCAGATGGGGTATAGCAGTGGAGGATGAAGGATGTAGAAAAGTGCAACATCTATGTTTGACAACCTAAAAGATAAAAAATGCATAAATGATACATAAAACTATAATCTACCATGTCCCTAAAATACCTGTTACTTTAAAATTATAATAACTAAAATCATGAAAAGATTAGAGTAGCAATGTAGTGAATACCTAGGAGATAATTACTTAAATCGAGCATTAAAATAGTAAAACTATGGTTGAGTCTCTGTACTAATCTCATAGCTGTAATGCTTTGGCTCTGTTTCTAACAGAGTTTACTGTTGACCAACTAACAGTGTATATTATGTATTTTTATTTACTCACTTTGATCACTGAAAATGAGTCACCAACACAAAACACAGCCTTTACCTAGGAAGGAATTGGATACGGTTCATTCTGAGCTAACTATTGCATAAATTAAGCACATGAGTGTGTTGCATTGATTAAAGAAATACTAAAATCTTCCTCTTGAATTAGTTTGACCAAAAACAAGCCTAAGTTTGCCATCTGCACTTTTCTCTCTGTGTCAGTAGCTTATGGTGTTGATGTTTATGAAACTTGTTTAAAGTGTTGTGCATTTCAGTTGATTTGAATATAGTGGCTTTCCTCAGAAGCAGTGGCCATGATCCATCCCAATTTTGATGTATTAAGAGGTGGAATTAGGAGGGATATGAAGGATATGGCTTTACCTTAAGTTAATTCATTCTTGTGATAGATGACTTATTTCTTGAAATTCATGTTAACTATGTCTCACATGTTCTCCATGCCTCATGGTGTGATATCCTATAATTCCATGGCACACTGAGAGCAAGTAGGCAACCACAAGGTGGAAGCCATAGCCTCAGACCAGAAACATGAGACAAATGAACTTTGTTTTTATAATTTATCTGATCTGTAGTATTCAGTTGCAGAAACACAAAAGAGGCTAGATATACATACTTAAAACAGACTTCTTTTTATAATGTTCATTGCTCAAACATACTGCTATGGACTTCTAAAATACCACATCAGTCAACCTCTTGTTGGTCAATAAAAATAACTTTAATTAGCCTTACTTCAATAATGAAGGAGCGTACTATAGTGTTTGCTACGTGGGAAGTTATAGATTATACAGTTTTGGGACTCAGAGTATATTATAATTTTATTTTCTGTTGCTGTGATAAAATACTGATCAAAAGCAACTCACAGAGAAAAGATATCCCCCCCCTTTCAGGTCAGAATCCATCACTGAGAGAAGTCAGAGCAGAGACTAAGGGCAGAAACTTGGAGACATGGATGACAGAGGAATGATGCTTGTTGTTTCTCTGGATAACCTAGGCTCATGATTAGCTAGTTTCTTCATGTAGGGGAGGAACATCTGCCTGGGAAGTTCTACCACCCACAAAGTCAGGTCCTCCTAAATCTATTAACAGTCAAGTCAGTTTTTCACAGATATGGCAACAGACCAACCAGATCACAACAAATACTCAACTGAGTGTCCTTTTTATCATATGATTCAAGTTGATAAAAAGAGGAGGTTTTGATATGGTCCAGTCTTTTATATATTTTTTCAATACTTGAAATGTAAAAAAAAATTAATCTTTTCGTTACAGTTAATATAATTTTCTCATTGACTAAATATTTCCTAGTTGGCACAAGGAGACTGAAGCAGGAGCATTATGATTTTGACAACACATTATACAATGAGACCCTTCCAGGGGTCAAAACGAAGGAAGGATAAAAGGAAGAAAGAAGTAGAGAAAAGAAAGAAAAAGGAAAGGAAAGAAAAACCATATGGTTTAACATGAGTAAATATAACTACAAACACAAATATCTAATATGTGACTATATATATCTACAAACACACACACACACACACACACACACACACACATATATATATATATATATATATATATAAAACTATCTATCTATATCTGCATTCTCCATATATGGGACTGGGAAACTAGATGTGTGTAGATGAATTAAATTAGTTAAATATTTATCATTCTTCATAAGAGTAAATTCAAAATGCATTGAAGATTTCAATATGAAACTTTAGATACTCAAACTACTGGAAGAAAACAAAGACAGCAAACTACATTGTATAAATATTGAAAAAGACTATCTGTATAGGACTCCACTATTTTTTTAGAAATTAAGGATAAACACTGATAAATGATGCCTCACAAAAGTTAAAAGCTTCTATATATCAAAAGAAACAATAACTCAAGGAGAACACTCACAGAGTGAGACAGAATCAATTTGTTAATTATAAACAATATCTAGCATACTGCTAGGTCTCTGGCCTGTTGTTCTTACATCTTTTGAAAATCCTAGTCAATTTAGAAAAGTTAAATAGTTGTCCAAAGCTATCACCTGGTTACTATTTCTTGTCAACTTGAAACAATCTAGAGTCACCTGAGAAGAGGGAATCTCAAAAGATGCATTACCCCAATCAGATTGCCCTGATTGATGATTAACATAGGAGGGCCCTGTCCACTGTGGGTGTTACCACTCCTAGGCAGGTGGTTCTTGTTTATAGGAGTCAGAAAGCAAATCAGTAAACATCTTTCCTCATGGTCTATGCTTCAGTTCCTGCCTCTAGGTTTCTGCCCTGAGTTTTTATGCTGATTTCCTGAATAGTGGACTTTGGCTTGCAAGTACAAGTCAAATAAGTCCTTTCTTCCTAAGGTACATTTGGTCATTGCGTGTCTTTGTTCCTTTCTCTTGCTGTGATGACACAGCATGACAAAAAGCAACTAGGGAGGGAAAGGTTTTATTTGGCTTACATGTAGAGAATCATAGTCCACTGGGGAAAATCAAGACAGGCACTAACCTGGAGTCAGGAGCTGGTGCAGAGGCTAGTGAGATATGCAGCTTACTGGGTCCTCTTGACTTATTCAGTCTGCTTTCTAATAGAATGCAGTGCCACCGACTCAGGTGTGCTAGCACCCATAATAGACCAACAGTCACTAATTAAGAAAACTCCTTCCAGGCTTGCCTGCACCTGTTAACTACTGAGGCATTTTCTGAACTATGTTTCCCTCCTCTAAGATGATTTCAGCTTGTATCAAGTTGAAATCAAAACTATATGGTGTTTATCATAGCAATAGAAAATAAACAAGAGCAGTTATGTAGTTAGTAAACTTGAGAAACAGTTATCACTTGGACCCAGGTCTCCTAACTTCAAATTTTATGTTCTTTATTCCCTGGGTTTTTTAATACACTTAACTCTCACATTTCTGTGCAAGAACTTCAATGACTTCTTACATGCCATACATATACTTAACTGAAGAGAATTGATTAAGTTAGATAACTCCTACTCCGCTCTCCCTCACCCCCACCCAAACTCCTTCCTTGTGCTTCATTCTGCACAAGGAGGTAAGGTACTATCATTCCCCAACAGTCTTATCACTGACTCCTGGGGCAGAGTAAATGCTGGAAAGTCAAGTTTCTTTCAATTCCACCACCTTCCTTCTTATTTCTATTCTCTTCTATTTAGATTGCATAAAAATGAAAACCAATTCATATACTCTACTGCTTTTCCTTTGAGAGAATCTTCAGCTGCAGAAATGTTTTACAACTCATTTATTATATTTCCAACCTGTCTGCTTTTGAAAGTATAAATGCTTTACATTAGCCTTAATTTATTAAAATCGGCTATGAGTGGTCTGGAGATGTTCAGGGAGACCACTTAATATGCCCTGGCATCAACACTTAGGGAAGGTTATAACTCCTTTGCTGAGCAGATGTGTAAGTCATTTAGAGCTTATTTTGAAGTTCAAAAGTAAGCATATTACAGTACAGAGACATTAACATTATACTCAGATAAAGGGTAGAGTAAGAAAGCAGAGAGTGATTATATGAACAAATATTTTTTATGGTCTATTAGCAGTTCTGTGCTTGAGTTAGTAGTTATTCATATTATCTTCTAAACGGAGCATTGTTTTAAAACAATAGACTATAAAATTATATATTATATTACCAGTAAAATAAAGTTATAAAACTTGAAGTGTTTTTAAGTGGCAGCTGGAGAGACACACCACAGGCTCAGTGAATTCAGAAGTAAGATGAACAGGGATTGGGTAAGGGGACATTAGTTCTTCTAAATGGGGACTGGGAAACAAACAAATGACTGATACTCAAGTTAGACTTAAACAGTAAGTGACAACAAGGAAATCGGGATAAAGAGGGAAGTAGTTTTCATGGTTATATCTCAATATGTGTGGAAGTACAATTACGGTTTATTGGATCACAAGTATTCAGTTGGTCGCAAAGGAAAATTGCATTGGGAGGTTCTAAATAGGACCCGAAGGCCACATTAGTGTGGGCAGGGTCTTGAGAGTTAAGGAAAATAGCAATGCTGTACTAGCGAGGTACTGAAGTCGTAACTCAGCAGTCTGGCCAGCTGATGCAGGAGTACTGAGAAAGCAGCTTTTTGTGCCACAGAGATACTTGAGTCCTCTTAGAATGGAACACTACACTAGAGTTACAGCTGCCCTCAGGATGTGTTCACGTTTCTTCAGTGGAGGTTGACTTCTTTCCAAAACTGATGAGAATGAGTTAGTAATTAACAACACCGTGATGGTCAATGTTGACTGTCAGCCTGATGGGAATCAATAAGAGATAAGCTTCTAGGTACATCCATGGGGATGTCTCTGGCTCAGACAACTCAGAAGTAGGAAGATCCACCTAAATGTAGGGAGCATCTTCTGGTGGTGCCTCAGATAAAGGGGGAATTGGAAAAATATATTGTGTTATTTGCTTCCATACTTGCATATCTTACTAGCCAAATTCATCTACTTTTGTTGTGAATTCACCTACCGTGTTGCAGGTGTCACTGCTGCTCCCCACTCCTTTGCTGATATCAAAGGAAGTATTTATTGTATAGGCCCCAACATAGACTGAAGAGCAGTAACTTTCTTCTAGATCTTCAGCATCAGATTGAGACATCTCAGGCATTCTGCACCAGAGACTGAGATACTACCAGGTACTTGCTGTGCCAGTGTGAGTAGAGCTGTTGTTGGACAATAGAGACTATAGCATGTGAACCAAGGAATTCCATTATGCACATCTATAAGTACACAAATCACTTGCACATCATCATACAATACACATATACAACACACATATACTCACACAGTTTATATTATCTCTCTTAGATAGACACACACACATATAAAACATATACCTATATAATACATATGCAGAAATATCACACACATATTCTAACATACACAAATCACATAGACACACATACATATTACACATGTACACACACTGCACACATGCACACACACACATACTATTAGTACTTTTCCTCTAGAAAAGGCTGACAAATACAATTGCTTATTATTTTGCTCTGCTCTAAAAAATCTGGATATGAAACTCAGTATAACTAATAAAACTTATGGTTTATCTCATTTTTGAAGATGTACTTTCTTCAGATGTATCAATATTACACATTGTACCTATATAAATACTTGCTTGATATTACTTGTTAAATAAACGTCTCTGGTTTTTTATCAGTTAAAATAAGTATAGGATGGAGGAAAATATTGTTTGAGTAATTTGAATCAGATTCTCTGTACAGAATTCTCAGTGAAGCATATGAATTGCATAGTTGAAGCAGATGAATTGTTGGAAGCTAGAAGAAAATTGTAAGACTTTTAGTTGAATATTAAGAAAGAAGTGAAATAAAATGAAGTCTAGGCTTTGTTTTCTCAATTTTGGATCTTACATTTAATCTTAACATTATAAATCTTTAGATATTAAAAATTTAAGAAGGTCCAGCAACAGGCCCAAAGTGGGATCTAGCTCAAGAGGAGGCCCCAAGACCTGATACTATTACTGAAGCTATGAAGCACTCACAGAAAGGGACCTATCATGACTGCCCTCTGAAAGGCCCAACAACCAGCTGAAAGAGATGCAGATATTTGCATCCAACCAATAGACAGAAGCTGCTGAGCTCTGTGGTTGAATTAGGGTAAATCTGGAAGAAGCTGAGGAGGAGAGCGACCCTGTAGGAGAACCAGCAGTCTCAATTAACCTGGATCTTAGATATCTCTCAAACACTGGATCATCAACCAAGCAGCATTCACCAGCTAATATGAGGCCCCCAACATGTATACAGCAGAGGACTGCCAGGTCTGTGTTCAGTCAGAGAAGATGCACCTAACTCTCAAGAGACTGGAGGTCCAAGGGGGTTTAGAGGTCTTGTGGGATGTGGGGGATGTGGGGTCTTGGGGCTGTGGCATCCTTGTGGAGACAGGGGGTGGGGAGGAGGTATGGGATGTGGAACAGTCAGAGAGTGGACCGGAAGTAAAATATGGAGTGGGAAAAAAGAAAAAATAGAATAAATAATAGTAATAAAAAGATTCAATATAGACCCGACTTTCTAAAATAACCATTTAGATTTTTAGGAAGGTGGGAATTAGTTACAACTATTTCTCCTGATAATTTGTAGTATATAAATGATCAAACTAGTCTATAAAAAAATCTAGAAGATATTAAAGAAGATTTTACAATCTTCTATTTTCTATAGAAACACATCTACAACCCTTTAAGGGTAATTTTCCACATTACCAATCTATTGCTTACTTTAATATCCTAAACAAAACATCTGGGGTTTCTGAAAAATCCTAAGGAATAATATTAATTTTCTACCCATAATACCTGTAATACACATAATCAACATATAAATATTCACACATTGTTTAAATATTTTCCTATCTGGCCTGACAATGTTGTATCCAAGATCTATAGACCATTGAGTAAAAACTCCAGCACCAGTCCTTATAGCCTTCTTCTGTTTTGGTGCTGTCCAGGAGCCTTCCAAACGTTATAGGCCATTGCAATTGTCATTGATTGTTCTGAAGAGGTGAAAGGTATATCTCTGTTGCTGAAGATACCATTCACTTCAGATATATTTCCAGAGGCCCAAAAGCTGGTACTGACATAAAAACCTCTTCCCTGAGGATTATGTTTCTTGATACCAGAAGTTGTCATGCAAACATTCAAAAAAGGGAAGTGATCAACAGCTCATCCCAGTCATGATTTCTATGAACCACAACATGAGCCACAATGATATGATGATAATCAAAAATGTATGAGTGACAGTCACATCTTGGTGGTGACCAAGAGCTCTCTAATCAGACATAAGGGTTCTTGATCAAGAAGGAAACCATGCCTGGTATTGGAAATTAAGTCAACTACCTAGGGACTATAAAGTCTTGGATCTTGAAGAAGAACCTACAACAGTCAACAGTCACTTTACTAATAGCATTATCCAAAATTACTTTCTAAATATTTGCCCTTATACACACTGTACTGGCTGGTTTTGTGTGTCAATTTGACACAAGCTGGAGTTTTCACAGAGAAAGGAGCCTCCCTTGAGAAAATACCTTCCTCCATGAGATCCAGCTGTAAGGCATTTTCTCAATTAGTGATTAAGGGGGGAGGGCCCATTGTGGGTGATGCCATCCCTGGGCTGGTAGTCCTGGGTTCTATAAGAAAGCAAACTGAGCAAGCCAGTAAATAGCATCCTTCCATGGCCTCTACATCAGCTCCTGCTTCCTAAACCTGCTTGAGTCCCAGTCCTGACTTCCTTTGGTGATGAACAGCAATGTGGAAGTGTAAGCTGAATAAATCCTTTCCTCTCCAACTTTCTTCTTGGCCATGATGTTATATGCAGGAATAGAAACCTGACTAAGACACCCACCCATAAGGGTGCTTCTCACCTCTCATCAAGGAAATGCCTATTTGCTACAGAAAAGACCATATAAAAGGACACAACCAACTAAAATGCCATGCCTAGGGAATGAATACATTAGTTCTCCCCAAGGAAGAGAACATTATTTGATTATCCAATACTGGGTGGTCAGGCCCAAAAAGATATGTATGCATGTAACATTATACAGTCCGAACAGGTTGTATTTATGCATCTAAGCATATATACATATATAAGTAGTATATGCATTCTAGAGCCTAGTTCCAACTGATGTATCTACACCACAACTCATGTACCTAAGGCTTAAGGACCATGGCAGTAGAGGAGAGAAAAGATTGTATGAGCCAGAGGAAGAGGGAGTTTGCTGTGAAATCTGTCTTCCAGGGATGTGCTTTCAAAGACACATCCATAAAGCATCATCAACATGACTGACTAAATATGATCTGAAAGATGACAGCAGTACTCATGCTAAGGTAAATGGGAGAAAGCTCATAAAGCCATCACCCTACACAAAGAACTGCAGGCTACTTAAGAATGGCGAGAGTGAGAGAAACAGTCTTACAGAGGAAAGAGTGAGCTAATTGGTTAGCTATCCAATACCAAATGATCAGGCCTGAAAGTCACATTATACAAACTGAACTAGTTGCATTCATGCCTTTAGGGATATATACACATAGATGAATGTAATAACCATTAATGAAAAAGAAGCAACAATTTGGAAAAGAGCAAGGTGGACTATCATAGGAGGTTTTGGAAGGGAGCAGGATATGGCGTATTTGTATCATGATCTCAAATATATATTTTTTAAATGGGGTAGGAGTTACACTTTCAACACAAAATTTCTAACGCAATCCTCACCCTGTGTCTTTTTCTATTGAAAAAAAATTCTCTTTCCAAATAACTTCATACAGAGAGCATCCTTCCTTAAAAAATCAATTCAATCAACCCAATTTACTCTTGCATTATTTTTTTTTCATTTATTTTTATCCTGTACTGGGGCATATAAAGTTTGCAAGTCCAATGGGCCTCTCTTTCCAGTGATGGCCAACTAGGCCATCTTTTGATATATATGCAGCTAGAGTCAAGAGCTCCGGGGTACTGGTTAGTTCATAATGTTGTTCCACCTATAGGGTTGCAGATCCCTTTAGCTCCTTGGCTACTTTCTCTAGCTCCTCCATTGGGAGCCCTATGATCCATCCATTAGCTGACTGTGAGCATCCACTTCTGTGTTTGCTAGGCCCCGGCATAGTCTCACAAGAGACAGCTACATCTGGGTCCTTTCAATAAAATCTTGCTAGTGTATGCAATGGTGTCAGCGTTTGGATGCTGATTATGGGGTGGATCCCTGTAGGACTCAGTTCTCTCCTCTCATTGTGAGTTCCTGTGATCAAATGCAGGTTACTGGGCATGGCTAGAAAGAGCTTTTACCCAGTGAGCCATCTCACAAATCGTACTTTATTGATTTTTTTAACAAACATGTAATTCATTTTATGGCTCCATGTATGCATGAGAAAGTGAGGCTTGTGGATGGATGGTGATAGAGTTGAAACTATTGTCTGGTGGGACTATTTTACACCTCAAATCTGGCTACGAGACTGAAGGAGCAGATGACAATCGTGAGTGATGGATTATTCCAGCTGCCATGCTTTTGCCAAAATAATTTGCCTAATATTTTCCATGCAACCCTGTGCTTTTTATGTGACAATTAGGCCCTTGCATAAGCTCTTTAAGGAAACACAGAAATTAAAGCAGTTTCTGTTACTAACATTGCTAACATACCCAACAATGTCATACATGAATTACAAAACAAAGGGAGATAATTACACCCAAATGACTAATCAGAATTGCAAAGAAACTCACATTGTTATCAAATATTAAAAATTTGCCCTGCACACCTATAATTCTGAGTAAAGAATTGGGCCAAGTTGGATTTACTGAAAAGTAAAACAGTTTCTCTCTGCCTTTCCCTTTATCATTCTAGACAGCAATAATAAAAATAATGAAGCTAATTTAAATATCATGAGACTGTAGGGCTTATGTACATTTTCACAACATAATCTATTTTTCCTCAAATGATATCTTTGAGGTTATAATATAATTACATAATTTTCCTTTACTCGTTCTTTTCCCAACCCCTCCCATATACACCTTTTGATCTTCAAATTCGCGATCTCTCCTTTGTCTCATTAGCTACTGTTAGAAATTTTATCACAAATATGTATGAGGGAGAATCAAGATACAGATATCTTATCTGGAAGATGAAAACCTGTTAAGCACTAGAATGGAAGTATAATTGGTTTCTCTGCTTATCATGGGTCTGACTGAGCTTCCATTCCACAGCTCTTGTGGCTGCTGACCAGCATTTTAAGGAAAACAAGTTCTGTTTTAAGTTTTGCTATGCCCACACACTTCCCAAAGCCAGCAGAAACTCAGCTTTTCTTGCAGTGGCAGCACCATTGCATAGCACTTCTCTTCCTACACAGTTGCTGTGATCTCTAGCTGTCTTTGGACATTCAAATATTTCTGGACTGTAGTTTCCATCCGTGTACTAATGGCTCTGTCATAACACCTTTAGTGATTTGTCTTGTTGTGCACAGCTCATAAACTTCTTGGTGCCAACCACATTCTTCTCCTTGAGATCCCAAGAACTTCAAAGACAGGTCCAGCTTGTTTTCTAGTTTCTTTCTGACACTTACTTCTCTGCAGTTTCCCACAGTTTGGCTGGGACTTTACTATCATGAATTCCAGGGGGTGTGCTTTGAGAAAAGCTCCTGGCTAAGTATCCTATGGATCCAGCCAATAGTCTTGTGGTAGCATTTACATGAAAACATTGGATTTCATCTGCACAGAAAGCAAGAAAACAATGAAGACAGAAAAGAAAGCAAGTGCAGAGAAAGAATCTAAGGCATGGGAGCTCTAGAAAACCCAAGAAGAGAGGTTTGGGGGCCTATTTCTACCACACACACCAGCCTCTGCCTCTCCTATCCTCACTCCCATCTCAGTACTCTGTGGTAGGAGGGCTCATGATATTTCCACTTTGGATCCATCATTGGGAAAATTTTCCTTTCTGTCTGTTAGTGTCTGCACTCCTGTGACAACGTACAGCAGGCTCTCCCCACTGTCCTTGCCAGGGATCTGCGGGAAGGCTTGGAAATATCTTCTTTGTATGTTTTTATCTTTCTCAGTTTAGAAAACACTTCCTTCACTGGATTATATTAATCTGAGTCCCACATCATTTCCCCTCCATGAAGATCCGATGAACTTAAATTTCCAGCTACACAATTAATTTCCTATTTTAATCTATGGAACACTATCTTACTTTTACCGTTAGTGAAGAAGTAACACGTTGTAGTCTAATGTTATGTTAAGATACATGAGGGTTGGGATTCAGTTGGGAGGGGGCGTGGGGAGGACCCAAGAGGAGTTGAGAAAGGGAAAAATGTGTCAGAATATATTGCATGAATGTAATCTATTTTCAATTAAAACAGATTAAAATGAAAAGAGTAGTTTTGAAAACAAAAGCAACTTGAAAGAAAACTCTTTATTATCATTTTATGGACATCAAATGAGGGAGGGAAAGCAATGATTTGAAGGGTTTGCAAACAAGTAGTTTTTGCCCTGTCCATGATTCATGTCCACCTTGGCCACTTAGAGACTCAGCCTGAATTAACCAGGTCACATAGAATAGTTCTATTTCCCATGATATAAGGATAAGCATTATAGGTTGACTGTCTTGCAATGTCAAATACCCTCGTCTGAACATTTTGATAAAAAACAAAACAAAACAAAACAAAACAAACCAGAATCACAGGTTTCATCTCCAGGTTTCATGCATACATGGCACATAAATGAATTTTATATGAAGAAGAAATGAGGAAGACACCCAACTGTTGACACATGCATGCACACCCACAAAATCATACATTCTTCACACTCCACATTGGGTGAATTCTTAGGGCTTGTTGGCCAGATAGTCTACCTGAATCAGTAATGTCCAGGTTCATTAAGAGATCCTGTCTCAAAAAGTAAGGTGCATAGTGATTGAAAAGTCACTATCAGCCTTTGGCTTCCTCACATGTACACACATATACATACACAAAGATGCTCACAAAACATGCATGTACATGTATACACACATGTGTATACATGTTCATGAACACACATACACACATGCACACATACACACATGTATATATACATGATTGCACATACATATAAATGCACACACGCACATACATGCATACACATTCATTCACAATTACACAAATGCACAAATGTGCATACACATTATACATACAAATACACACAAAATAGAATTTGAGTAGTAAGGTAGAAATAATCACCTAATATCACTAATGGCACACAGGGACTTCTTCAATTGATTTATTGCCTCATACCCATGTCTATCATAAGCCACTTCAAGGTATACCAAACTGACTTACTCAAAATGTTTAACATGTAACGGTGATGATTAGCAAATATGTTATTTCTTGAAATTTACTTCATATTCTCTCATTCACTTTCCCTCCTTCTCTTCACTCCTTCATTCTTCTTTTTTTCATTAACCTTCCCAAACTACCACTTCTATCTAATCACTCTAGCAGCCAACTGGGATTTATGGCATGCCAAGTGTCAGAGAAATACTTGAAATTCCTAGTCACTATTTATCCAGATTAATAGGGATGTTCTCTCTTCATTCTAGCATTATATTTTCACAGTGGGAATGGTTATTTTGCTATTTAAGGAAACAAATACAACAACATCATTAATATTAACCATCTGTTTTAAAAAATGAAGCATCAAAGACTTTTTTGTGATTAACAGAAGAAATATTTTCCAGGAAGTTTGCTTGAAGTTGTATGGCACTGGAGAGATTCCTCATAGATGGTTACCACTATATTTCAGTCTCTTTATTACCTAAAATTATTCCACTATGTATTTCTCATATATTTTTGTTTGATTCAGGGAACATCATTGAACTTTAAGAGTCACATTTGCTTCTACAGTTTTGAAACTGAATACAATAATGCCCCTTGTATTTTTGGTATCTGACATTTTTGTAGAAAAAAAGAAATCACATAGCAATACAATAGTTTTATGCTTTATAATACTCATTTAAAATCTGAGAATATATGATTCAATCTCTGCATAGTATTGCCCTCATAAAGCAAAGTTTAGCAGTGAAGTCTTAAATGTCATCCTACTTTAAAAGGTAAGCTGAAGAGAACCCAGCCCAGCACATACACACAGTTCTGCAAGTCTCTATTCTATCTATTGTATCTAAGTTTCAAAATCCAAAAAACTCTTCCTGTGTTCCTAGTATGAGAGGACTTCTATCTTCTCTACTCTCTTCTCATTTGTAGAAATTTCATATTTAAAAGTATTCACTTAATGCATCATTATTTTAAATTTTCCACTTAAAAGCTCAGAAAGTGTCTTCCTTACTTTTCTCATTGTTGTACAAGACAATTGATAAGATCAACTTAAGGAATGGTGGATTTCTTCTGGCAAGTGATTGGGGTATAGTCCATCACTGCAAGGAGGCAAGATGACAGGATCATGAGCCCATGGGTAACATCAGGAAACAAAGAAATGAACATCTGTTCTCTACCTTCTTTTCTATTTTCATTTGGTGCTGAAACTCCAAATAGTAAGATGGAGTCACCAAATTCAGGTCTTCCCTTCTCAGTTAATTCTCTTTGGAAATGTTCTCAAGAGATGGCTAGCAGTGTATATGCTGGATTTTCTAAATCCCAATAACTTTACGAGTAATGTTAACCATCACATATCCAGTCTTGTCAAATTAACATCCAAACACATCATTTAAATTACAACGTTCCACCCCTGGTCCCTAAAGTCTCACATTAATCTCATAGTGTAAAATACATTTAGTGTGTCTTCAGAGATTCACTAAAGTCATAAGAATTTCAAAATTGTTCAAAATAGAAGTTCAGAACCCCTTCTGAGAATCAGACAGTCTCTTAACTGTGAATGTCTATTTTTAAAACCTACATGTTGCATACTTACAGTACATAGTCCTACAGAATGAACATCCCCAGTCCAAAAACAACAAAATGAATCATAGTGAGGAAAGAACAATTAGAGAAATACCGAAATCATATAATCTGGTGTTGGGCACATGGGTTCCTGAAGGAATCCTTTGAACTTCTACAATACTCTGACACCTGGAAAATCTATTTCTGCTATCTCAGAACACTTCAACTTCTTCTTGAACAAGTTCCACTCTCTACATGAAACTTGTCTCACGGGATATTTCTGGTTCCTGCAGCCCTACTTCAACTTAGGTTCACCTTTATAGCTTCATACAGTGTCCTCTAGGGAATTCTTTATGGGGAAACTGACTCTGAAACACATTTTCTGACCTCAGTATCTTTCTGGCATCTATTGTAAATCTTTGTGAATCAATCCCTCTTTTATTTTATACCATGTGGATTAGGTTTGTAAGTTCTGCTACTATCTTGAAATAGAGTTGGGGATTTTTCTAGCACAGCTACAAAGGTGTCTCTGGACATTGGTGGCTGATTCTAGGACAAATACTTCTCTGGGCAATTTCTTTTTAGCAGAGAACCCTTGAACAGAATTTCCAGTTTAACTTTTATCCTTTCAAATAAATTTGCATTTTGTATACATTGGAGCCTTTCAATGGTTTTGCCACCAAGGCCCATTATAATTTTCTTCTGCAAAGGGTGAGGTTTCTCATTAATTTTTCTAACCTCTTTAACAATCATAACTTTGTTCTCTTTGTCAGCAACTTTAAACCAGCCTTGCTTATTTCTTCCTAAAACAGCAGAGTTAATATATCTTCCTCCTCTCTTGCTGCTCTTTGCCACTGCATATATGAGTAAGAACAGAGACTTGTAGCAATGCTACAGCCCGATTCTATTATATCTTGAAGTTTTAACATTAAAGAAGCTTATCTCATGGTCTTACTCCAAGTCTCAGGATATGAGTAGAATGAAGTCAGAGTCATTGCCAGCATGTGACGTGAATACCTTTTTTTAATTCTTGATACAATTCTTATTTCATCCTGAAGCCTCTGGAAACTGAGCTTTAGTGTTTTCATTTTATTTGTTTATCCATTTTTCTATTTATTTGCCAATCTAAAAATTCAAATTTCTATCAGAATATCCTATTAAGTTCTGCTGATACCATTTTAGATCACCTATAGTCTATGGCTCTGATTTTTTTCTCTACTCTTCGCAAATTAATTCAACAATTTAACAAATTGTCCTCAAGTTTATGATAGTTACAACCTCACTTCTGGTAAAACAAAACAAAATAAAACAAAACATTTTTTTTCTGTTAGCTTTTTCCCTCATTGCCCTAAATGAAACTTGAGAAGACAGAACTTATTTTGATTCGTGGATTTGAGTGGTCCATCTTGGTGACAGAAGCATGATATAGATAATGACATTGTGTTCACAGTCAGGAAGCAGAGAGGGATTAATGATGGTGCCACACTCTCTTTATCCTTTTATTTCTGTCTGCATCCTGTGCCCATAGAATGATGCTACCTTTGAATAAACCTCGCTGGAAATGCCCTCATATAAATAAACATATTTTTGTCTTCCTGGGCATTTGAAAATTATGTCAATTTGACAATCTACATTAACTTTGCAAGAAATTTGAATCCCTTATCTATTGACATAAAGTTTGATGTGTTTAAGACTTATTCCCACTCATTTCTAATATTCCCTTTCTTTTATCCAATATTGTGAATCCATTTACTATTCATTAAAATGATTTTAGTGGAGCAGGGCAACAAAAATGGTTTCATAATTGCAATTTCATAAATGCCATTGAAAATATGATACATTATGAAGTACAAGTGACCCCAGCATCTTCTGAATGTGAACAGCTTAGTACTCCCCACTGGTTGATTTTACAGTTCTCAATAGATGATTCTCTTCCAAAACACATCACTTCATTCAGCCATATTGGACCAGTACCTGCAACAATCAGATACGTCTACATCAGTAAGTATTGTCAAGTGCCTGTGATTGAATGAGACAAAGCAATTAGGCCAATAATTAATTAAATACAAAATATTGGATACTCCTGAGATAAAAGTACTGAGAATATAAAATTGGCCTTCCTGGCTCAGAAAATGTCACACCCTGCCAGCTTATAAACTACTATACTTCAAAATAATATAAAATTATAATAGCCTCTGCACAGTTCTGTGAGAGCCCACATTACAGAATAATTGATTGTTTCCCTAAGGATGCAGTGGATTTCCTTAGCAATCTGAAAGTAAGGAAGCCTTGATAACAATGGATTTATATAATGGTATGATGATTGAAGTATTTCTGGATGTTCAAATTTTGATACACACTTGGAGCTAAAAGTACTGGCAGGACAAAAAGCTATATAGCAGCAACTTCACTTCTTCCTTAGATTTTAGCTACTGCTGTATTTCACTGATCATTGCCTAGTTTACTGAATATACTATCTTTCTAAATGAAACTACCATTATTGATTTAGCAAAGCACTTGTAAAACTACCCTATAAGGAAACCCTGGATTGAAAATAGTGTTGCTTTTAAGCACAAATCTGTAGGAAAATGGTGAGTCTAAAACACGTTTATGTCCTCTGAGGTCATTCACAGTTTCGTTATAATGAAAAAGAATTACTTGCTGAAAGACTACCTATCAAATATTTAATTTAATAAATTATTAGACTAAAGTATTAACTAAAGACTATATTTCATCAATAAGAAAACAGTTGTTTTTTTAGAAAGAAGTTGGAATATAAAAAATATATTTAAAAATAAGTGCTCAGAAGTATGTTTCTGATGTTCTCAGACAAATTTTCTTCAATGTCTCACTATGAATATTCTCCTCTCTTTTATCAAGATATTGAAAACAGAAACTTTAGGAAACTTATAAACTTGTGCTTATATCAGGTTTGGTTGGCTGTATCAGATTGCAAATCTCCAAATGAGTTTTCAAGAACAATCTATAGATGGTGAATCACTAACATTGCATGGGAACATGCATGTCCATAAACAAGCAGCTACTGGTAATGTTATAATGAATAGTGTGGATAACATAAGCCCTAAAACATGGATAAAACTTCTCCATTATAAACAAAAACATTTATTCCATGTGACAACGGTAACATGGAAATCCTTGATACTTTAGAATCATCTCTGAGCATCTCAAATAGAATCAATGTTAATGGATGAAGGAGATGGCCTTGACAGGTTACATTGAAAGTTGGTCTGCAATTTGAAAAATCTTTAGTTATACATTATGAGCTACCAAAATACACACATCATCAGATCTATATTTTAGGGTTATGTGTCACAGTGGATGTTCAATGGAAAAAAATCTACAACAGAGAAAGAAATTTTCCTTGAGGACTCATTTTTTTCTTTGTTCCTAGAACAGAACAAGATTCCCCCCAGTATGTCACATAAATTGTGTTAATTTAAGATTTAAGTGATGAGATAATTATAAATATTATACATTTTATGTAACAGTAATTAGAAGATTTCCTTTATGCTCTGATTTATTTGTTTCCTTATTTTGGTTAATTGGGTGTTCAGAGGGATGGAATCCAGGGCCTTGGGCATGCTAAAGACAAGTGACCTGCTCCTGAGGTACACACTCCGTTTACAATGCTTCTATTAAAAAGGAACAAACAATTTTGAGGATTCTCAGATATAAATGTAGCACTAATTAGCTGGATAATTCAAACATTTAGGGAGCGTCTATATAGCATTGCATTTTTGTGACTTGAATATTAGGACATGAAGAAATAACATGGAAATACCATATCAAGACATAGAAGTTGGCAAATACTTGTTAGTTCTCAAATTGATTATCAGCTGTAGCACCATCCTTTCTGTATTTGTAGGTATTTGTTTGTGTGTGTATTCTCTTTATAGTTCATAAATCTTACAGAAAGTTCTAGAAAACCCCCAAGGGATACTCAAAGAGTGCAGGAAAATAATAAGAATGTATGGTCATTCCCATGTTATCATAAAAAGAGTACAAAGCAGAGGAATATATCAATCATATTCATTAGATGTAAATTATTTACATGTGAAACTCTGGAGAAACCATGATTTTTTTTATCCTTCTGGAGACAGGAGAATGGAAAAGTTCATGGTCCCTGTTCCAAGGCTACCTTGATAGGCATGCTCTGAATTATTTTATAGCTATATTCATTTTGTCCAGAGCTTAGCAGTATAGTTTTTGTCATTGAGTGAAAGAAAATTGAGAGTGAGAAGAATCTCATTGGTTGTAGCTATTCCATGAGAAAAGAAATTACATATTCAATGTGCTGATGTGTGAGCACACATGATTTTAGAAACTGTGACCAAGCAATTCATGGGTGTTAGTACACTGGTGCTCAAGGGTCATAATGAAAATGCAGGCTGACTCTTCAAAGACTGTTCATGTGACACAGGACACATTCATGGTTCGTTCAATTTGGTGACTCACTGAATCTCTCACTAATATTCAAATAGTTAAATTTCATTTTTGTTCAATTCTTCGACTGACAGAACAGAAAATCATGCAGAAATAAGAACTGCACCCAAAAGCCACACAGAATCCTTATGTTAAGTCTGCCTCAAGCCAATCAATATCACTGCATTCCTCTGCATTCTTAGATTTAACCATACCATGAACCTGTTTTGAGTGCAAAGAAACCAAATCCATACTCTTTAAGAATGGCTTCTACCTGGGGGTTTCTGTAGGTAGGTAGGCAAAACACTTGACGTCACCAATGTAATAGCAGAAAACTCTGCTATTTATAAATCTGTTGTTTATTTGTGCACCCACAATTTCTGATTATTATTCTAGACCTTATACTTAGGACATATATAGGTGATAAAATATAAGATACCTTCAATGACTATTGCCTTTACTAGTTGAAGAGTATTCAGTAACCATGGGAACGTTTTGAGTGCTTGAAGATGCTTTCCTAGCTATAATTCCATATAATTCTGTTTACTCTATAAGCCACTAGTTCACAACCTGAGGTTCTCAGCTCCCTTGGGGGCTGTCAATGACCCCTCACAGGGACCTAAGACCATCTGAAGACACAGATATTCATATTATGATTCACATCAGTAGCAAAATTACAGTTATGAAGCAGCAATAAAAATAATTTTATGGTTGGGATTCACCACACCGTGAGGAATTCTATTAAAGGGTTTCAGTATTTAAAAGGTTAAGAAATGCCACTCTAACCTTTAAAATAACGGCAATACCTCCATTTCAGAGCTAAAAGCACACTGAGATTCACAGAACAAATTGCTACCTCACAATAGCAGCAAAAAGCCAAGTGAGAACATAAAGACATCAAAACCCAGTAATATTTACTCACTACACAGAAGCTAAGTAGAGGTAGGAAAATCATTTATACATATTTGTTTTACTTTTACAAGAATATATTCAGAACTATTGAGCCTAAGGGGAAATTTTATCTAACACGTATCTTACAACTTATTGCAAATTGTATTTTTTTTGCCTTTAAAAATTAATGTAAAGGTAGCATAGAATTCATAAAATTTGATCTTCATGAAAACCAAAAAGACTAAAAAAAAAAAGTATATATGATTTTGTTTCTTTAGATGCTAAAGTTATTCCAAGAATTCTGCTGTTGTGGTCACTACAGGGTTTGTCACTGATGTACTTTCTTACTCATTAGCAATGTATATAAATTTTGTGGAATTTAGTAGATATGTGCTCTAAACAAATTATTACTCAACTGACCTAGCTAGAGTTATCAAACACTTGCCTATCTATATATCTGCTGCCTACCTACCTACATATTATCTTTTTGCCACTCCTATTTATCCATACATATATACAACTGTTTCCCTTGAAATTGATAGCTTTTAGAGAAAACAGAAGACGGTTACTGGGGAAGTGTTTTACCAAAAGGGCCATAGCTCCAGCCCCTACATTTACAACCCTTTCATGTAGAGGGACAATAGCTCAACAATTGCCTTGCATTTCATTTATCTTTGGGATTATTTTTATAACCATTCATTAAGACAGGTCAAAGATGCAGAGTTTAATTTTGGTTCCCATCTCTCTCTTTTTGCAATTTTCTTTTCAAAGTTGCTCTGGAAAATTAAATATGGAAAGTGATAGCATTTAATATCAAAGCAAAGAACAGATAGCTAAGGATGAGCAAGAGAGTACTATGAGGAGAATTTTCTTGTTTCTGTTCTACAGTTTAGAGCCCAGCACCCCTAACTTAAGGGAAGTTAAATAGCTGCTTTGGTTTCAGTGTTTCTTTCTTTTAAAATTTTCTTATTAGATATTTTCTTCATTTACATTTCAAATGCTATCCCCAAAGTTCCCTATACCCTCCCCCCCGCCCTGCTCCCCAACCCACCCACTCCTGCTTTCTTAAACAAATTCCAGGCGATAACACCATAGCTTGATAAAGTCCATCCTTGTTTGCTACAGAGTGGACTCTGAAACCAGGGTGTGAAGCCTGAATAAGGAGCAGGTTTCCCACCTACAATGACAAACACCAGATGACTCTCTGCGCTGCCTGAAACTCACTGGTTTTGTCTTCTCAGGGAAAGAAAGACCATTCCACTTTTTGCAAACAGCACGCGCAAATAAAAGAACCTATTTAAAGGAGCATGCTTTAAGCTTTATTCCAATAAATCATTTTGCTTGCAGCTGCAAAACTAATTGTTCTTAAAGCTAACAAGGATTATCTCTCGTAAACCAGGTTTGCTATTTTGAAACCAGGAAAAAAAAGAAAAGAGAGGAAGAAAAAGTATGGGGATTGGGGGAAACCATGGCCAGAACACTACATTCTGTCTGAAATGGGGATTATATAAAGTGGATGGATTTCAACTTTTTTCTTTTTCTTTTAATTTTGGTAGTTGTTGACAATATAAAATTAACATGATACTTCTTCTTTTCCCAAGCAAATAACAAAAAATTAAAACTCGTATATGTGCTGTCTTTTTCTCTCTACCATTCATTTCTATCTTTAGGTTTCCTTTTCTGTCTCTATTCAGCTTTCAGTGTGGCCCTTTTCCCCATCCCTTGGGTGGAACTATAAACTAAATGTGGAGAGGTGTTCTAACTGCAATAGAACGGAGTCCAAATATCTCACAAAAATAGTTGTTCACTGAGTCTAATCCATAAGCAGCTAGCAGGGCAAGCCTCCCTCATTTAATATTCCTTGACATGTAGACCACGACACTTACATTTTAAAATTTGTTTTCTTCAGAACTAATCATCTTGGTTCTGTGTGTCTCTCCATCTCAGCTCATCTTGCTTCACTATTTAAATTTTTCCTAATCATTCTTCAGTGGGTTTGTAGTGTGGCCTAGAGAAGTGAAGAAAGACTTGGGCTGACCATAAGCAGTGTGATCTTAGATTTATTTTCACGGGGTCTTACAACAAAAGGTCACATTCCCTTTTTTCTGACGGAAGGGGGACCACTGATGTCACTTTGTGATGTCATTGTGCCTCTACTTTCAAGCAAAAGCAGTTCTCATTATCGACTGTGCACTGCTTGTGAGCACATCCCTCTGGATTGGCAATGTCGTTTCTATACGGTAGAGAAGACTGCCACTCCCTGGACTCAGAGGTCCGTTGTTCTTAACTCTTCTCTGACAAAAATAAATAAATAAATAACCTATTGATGAAATGAAAGATTTCACTTTGAAAAGTACGTGTAAGGGCAAGAGGATGGTTAACATCTGCACATATCGTTGCTGTTATTTCTGTTTGTTTTATTTGTTTGACCGGTCTTGTTAGGTAGCTTCGGCTGGCCTTGACTTCATTATCCTCCTGCCTCAGCATCTCTACTGCTCTGAGTATAGGGTTGAGACTCCATACTAGGTAAACGCACAAATATTGAGTGACAATAAAAAATGAAGATGTGGTAGGGATGAGAAGTTTGTATCCATGTCAAATCATTGTATATATAATGTTAAATATAGGGTTTTTTCAATTTCCTCTTTTTTTTGTCTTCAATTCATATGTACACAACATAAGTTAAATGAAAATAGATCAGGGCCTGAGTTTGTGTGCACAAACGTTGTACATCAAGACACTTATGTTAATTGTGTGTCATTTTGTCACCACATTAGAACATGCATTTGAAAACTTAGAATCTGTCATTTCTGCTCAGATCCATTTTTTCTTTTCTTTTATGGAGTTCATCTCAGGAACAGATGTAATTGTGGTGGTCAGTATTATTAATGTGTGTGTTTAGCATAAAGTCAGGTTCATAGTTATCAATAAATTGTGGTGTCATATCTATCAGCAATACCCCTCATAGGGATATAAAACATCTGATTTTATTCTAGTATTCAGAGATGTTAATTTGACATATGTCCCATACTAAAATTTTAAATGAGATTAAAAAGTATAATTTCAATACAGCTTTCTTCTCCATTTTTTTTTCTGATTGGCCATGTGCATTTAGAATAATACAATTATAAAATCATGAAGGCTAGAACTTATATTTTGTCAATTTCAGCTGCAGAGAAACTGATTGTCAGATTTGAAGACTGGAATATACAGAAAGCATAGAAGAAAATACAAGTGTGCATGTGCTCTCCTGATGTCTCCTCATCCAGAACCAAGGCCTATGTAGATCTTTAACTACACACAACGCCTGATATAAGGTGCTGATGTAGAAGAAACAACTGACAATGAACATTTCACGGCATACATTTAAAACTATTTACCAATGCAAATTCTTTCCCTAATCGTTTAATGCAGTCATACAACTGGTTGCTGCTATCCAGGTGAGATATATTAAAGTATATGTAGCCAAAGAGTCATCCCATGTTTTCCAATCTGAATGACAGAAATAACAAGGCTTACTCCTATGGGATTCTCATAAGTCTGGGGCCTTTCTCTTAGCCCACCAAGAACAGATTGGAGCACAACACAAATGTTGAGCTGATGTCTCCAGAAACAGTTCTGCAACTTTATCTGCTGAGGGTAAACTTTATCAGTGACTCTCTCATCCTTATTCCTGGTCAATAACAAGACTTGATTTGTCAACAAACCAAAAGAGCTTAAGTGAAACTTAAATGTTTGTTATCAGGAAGCATGCATGCCATATAGTATTTTCTTTTTATATCTACTTTCTAGGATAGAATGAGTCAAAACTTTTAGGCTGAATTCCTCCCGCTCCCTCCCCCCCAACCCCCCACCCCCCGCCACTACATGCTTCTGTATCTACTTGATTTCCAAATGGTTAAAAATTGCCTGCTTTCAAGAATTGGGACGATAGAGGAAAGGAGTTAGAGGAAAGAGCGGGGAGAGACAGTGCTGCACATGCAGTGCTCATGAAGTTCTCAAAACAAAGTTTTTAAAAAACTGCCTACTTTGATTTTTAAAGAAACAACTAGAGTTCAGATTACCTTGTCCAAAGTGAGCTCTCTTGTGCACAGCTAGAACTTCTTGGTATCCTAGACTCCGGCAGACAACTTGTCCAGCCCGTATATCCCAGCGATCATCACAGATTGTGCCCCACTGGCCTTGGTGGAAGATCTCCACTCGGCCCTCATGGGCTCCACTACCACCAACCAGTCGAACTGTCTTAAGGGGGGCTATAAAATAGGAAATAAAGACTGATTATATTCACATTGTTTTGTTAATTTTCTTTTTCAGGGGTCGTGGTTGGACCCGAGTATTTTTTGTTTCTTTTCTTTTCTTTTCTTTTCTTTTCTTTTCTTTTCTTTTCTTTTCTTTTCTTTTCTTTTCTTTCCGTTCCTTTCCTTTCCTTTCCTTTCCTTTTCCCCTCCCCTCCCCTCCCCTCCCGTCCCCTCCCCTCCCCTCCCCTCCCTCCCCCTCCCCCCCCTCTCCTCCCCTCCCCACCCCATCCCTTCCCACCCCTTCCCCTCCTCTTCTCTTTTCTTTTTTTCTTAAGAGTTTTGATACATTTATTTCTTCAGTAAATATTAAATATTAAACTATTTTCGCCACCTACTGGTCAAGAGTTTAACTGCAAGCTTTTTTTTTCATTGCAAAGCTGAATTGAAGTTACATTTAAATATATTAAAACCCTTCAAGGTACAATTTGCAAAACACATGAAACTGAAGAAGAACGAAGACCAAAGTGTGGACACTTTGCCCCTTCTTAGAATTGGAAACAATCACCCATGGAAGGAGTTACAGAGACAAAGTTTGGAGCTGAGACAAAAGGATGGACCATCTAGAGACTGCCATATCCAGGGATCCATCCCATAATTAGCCTCCAAATGATGACACCATTGCATACACTAGCAAGCGTTTGCTGAAAGGACCCTGATATAGCTGTCTCTTGTGAGACTAGGCCGGGGTCTAGCAAACACAGAAGTGGATGCTCACAGTCAGCTATTGGATGGATCACAGGGCCCCCAATGGAGGAGCTAGAGAAAGTATCCAAGGAGCTAAAGAGATCTGCAACCCTGTAGGTGCAACAATATGAACTAACCAGTACCCCGGAGCTCTAGACTCTAGCTGCATATGTATCAAAAGATGGCCTAGTTGGCCATCACTGGAAAGAGAGGCCCATTGGACACGCAAACTTTATATGCCCCAGTACAGGGGAACGCCAGGGCCAAAAAATGGGAATGGGTGGGTAGGGAAGTGGGGGAAGGGTATGGGGGACTTTTGGGATAGCATTTGAAATGTAACTGAGGAAAATACAAAAAAAAAAAAAAAAGATTAACCAGTTCAAGTACTGTGTGGAGTGTTTGGGCTTCATGAGACCCCAATAAATGTTAAGTCTGTTGACTAAGCTGTGAAAAAAAAAAACCCTTCAAAAATTGTTCGGACAACTTAGCTGTTTGAGACATACAAATTTATTTAGATTTTTCATCTTATTTGTAAAATGTGTCACAGAGTGTCATTATTTTCCTTCAATCCAATGACAGTTTAGGGGTTCAAGAGTAGATAGATACCGTTCACCATAAATGAGAATGTAGGTTGCCCAACTATGTATCTTATGCAAAGAAAAGCAAGTAATTATATTTAGAATTAGCAAGAACATTTCTTGCTACATGAGTTATAGATACTTCCCCCCAAGTGTTTACAATTCTTCATTCCCCTGGGTAACAGGTATCAATGTCTTCAGTGGTTAGCCTCTGGTATGTTGTTTACGTAACAGTAAATATCCTTCCACATATGTCTATGGAAGCAATTCTAAATAAACTCTGTGAGTTGTATGCACACAAAATATGAAAGTATGAGAGGGTAAGACTAGGATGGTGGGAGGGTATAGTGGGGTTTGAAACATGACCACAACCCATCACATGTATAAACTGTCAAACGCAGCTAAATATATTTATGATTAGCAATGACATCATCCTTTCTCATAATCATAGCCAATGAGTAACTCAATTCAAATGCATCCTTTCAATTAACTGACTAATACTAAGTTATAAATCAAGGTAGAGAGTGCTAGAGAGAGATGGCTTCGTGGCTAAGAGCACTTGTTCCTTTTCCAGAGAACCAGTAAGATCCATGATCCATTCTTAGCATCTACCTAGTGACTTACAACCATCTATCACTGCAATTTCAGGGGATCTGATGCCTCCTTCTGGCCTATGTGGGGACAAGGCACACAAATGTTGCTCAGACGTACATGCAGGCAAAATACACAAAACAAAAATAACAGTTTTCTAGTACCTGAATAGAATTTCACAGCTTTGTTTTTTAGAGTTTATTACTTGTAAGAAATATTCAGTGAAATTTTCTTCTAATTCAAGTAAATTTTGTTGAAATAGTAATTCAACAACATATCAAGAAAGTTGAAACTTTCCTAAACCATGACTAATTTACTGAGCCACACAGAAGTGTAACAGGTGGTATGGCATAGACATTATTATAATTATGTTGTTGGTTCTACAGAATTAAAGGAGCCATGCCAAAGCACACATCTATTTCTCACTCAAGCCAAAAATCTAAACTCTGAGCATTTTTGAAATATAAATAATGTGTTATGACAGAAGAATCCAAACTCACAACCACAGAGAAAAATCCATAAGTGACCCAATCATTTATAGCAAGTGCCTAAGAAAATCAGAAAAGAGTCTAACGATGATTGTGTAAAGCGTTCTATACTACAGCTACATTGTGCTCAGTAGTACTATGCCCCAGAGTTTATTTTTACAAGGTCAAGCATATCCAACCATAATATATTTATCATTCATTCTATGGACAAGTCAACGTATTCAAACATTTGACTATGCACACTAGGTTGTCCCCAAAGTTGTTTATGTAAGAGTTTGTAGTACTTGCTCCTCCACAGATGTTATTGATGAACCTTGCTTACTTACCCTGGAGAAGTGGCTCTCAATTTCTGGGAAGCAGCAAAATTCCAAATTGCTGGCCTTGCATTTAATAGGGCCTGAGTGGTTGCTTATGTTTCTGGCCAACAACCACATTTTGAGAAACATGAACTAGAAGATAACACTGCAAGAAAGGAGGCATGCTATACCAGAAACAGCTCTCAGGATATTTATATTACCCACTCCAAGGCCCAGGGTTGCATCGTAGAGAATCAGGTGGCAGGATGTAAGAGGTGGAGGATGGGAAGGAGTGCTGTCTTCTGGATATGATATGACCAAGGCAATTATGAGCCCAGAATCTGTGACTAACTTGTACTATACTGGTGCACACACATACATCCACACACATGCACATACATACAAAATACACACACATGCACACACACACACACACACACACACAAAATTGAGAGCCACTTCTCCAGGATAAGCAAGACTCATCAATCACACACAGATTTTGGATCTGATTTGTACAATGTGAATGGGGCATTGTCAAATGTTTTGAACTCTGTGAAGCCTAATGTTTCAACTGTTAGAAAGAAGAAAATATTACCCAATATTAACTGAATACAGCTAACTAAGCACAAGTCTCTTTTCTGGGATCAGTTAAAAATGTTACCAAAACATATGTCCTGCCCTCAAAGTTAGGAAGATTTTTATGATGCTTAAAGTAAACAATACAGTTTTTAGAGTTACTGCAAGTACAAAGTTTTTATTTTTCAAGGTTTAAATATTTTATCTGAGGTGAAATAAACACATTATAATATAATAAACACACACACACATATTTCAGCACTTTCACATGTACCATTTGTTCTTATGAAATAGGCATTATTAGTCTATTCTGCTGAGTTTCTGCAGGTAGACAAGACCTGATGGGTAGTTTCAGATAAGTGTGTATCTAGTCTTCACTGTTTCCCCCAGTAATTTTCTTCTAGTACTTTGCTGGTACTCTTCCAAATGTCTCTGGCCTGTGGGTATTTCTGCCTGATGTTTTAGCGGAATGTATCCACAACTATTAGTTTCCAGGTTGTCTGCAGCTACCTTCAGTCACCACCAGCATAAGTGAAGAGCCACAGACACCACAGAACATGCAAAACAAAACAAATGTGTGTTTCCTGGTCACAGTGTTAGTTTGATCATTTTTAACATTTAATGTTTAATAGCTGCAAGTGCAATCCTGTAAGCCGATAGAGGGTCTTAGCGGGGATATATCTGTCCAGTGATTCCTGGAGCATCTACGGTTGTTATTTAAACCATGACCACTCTCTCCTTGATCCTTAGAGAAACTATTCTGTCATCGTTGTCGTTGTCTTCTTTTTCTCCTTCTTCTTCTTCTCCTCTACTTCCCCCTCCTTCCTCCTCCTTCACCTTTTTCCAGTCATTTAGCTCTACAATGTTCCATATAAGCTTCCATACCCATTGTTTCTGGGACCTTATCTGACTTCTTCCTTGCTTATCTCTCTGTCTGCCTTCTCAATTCTCCACTCTCAATTCCAGGTGTGCATAGATTTCTTTTTTTCTCTTTTACATTCTGTTATCATTACTGGCCCATGTTGAAGCACTATCAACTCAATTAGTTTCCCTTCTTTATTTAGACCTTTACTAAGTTCCCAGCACACAGCAGAATGTGTGAGGTAACCTAGGGCTTATATCACAAGACCTGTCTTATGTCATAAGACAGGTAGGTCATATATGTGAATAAATAATGAGATCCTCTTGAATGAAGGGCTTCTGAAGATGTTTAAATCAAATTGTTAAAATATTGGAATAAAACAATAGAATGGAATGTATTATTTTTAAACTCTCTACAAGAGGTAGTTTAATGTGTAGGAAAAGCAAGGTACACCATGACAAAAATATTGATTTAATCCACATAATAATTTTGAGTCCTATTATGGGAGTAACTTACTTTGTTGGCTACTGTAAGCTTGGCAGAGCATGGAGGCCAGGTGGAGCCTCTGGTCAGCAACTGTACATATTCTAAAACCCGATTCTCTCCAGCTCAGACCAAAGACCTGTTGCTCAGCTGCTGACTCATGAGACAATATCTTCTGAATAAATGTCAACTTAGCCGCCTCAAACACAAGGAGATTTGAATATGTGAGACAAGGACCTGTTCCCTCATGAGAAAACTGCAGGTAAAGCCAAATCCAAAACAGGAGGCTATTTGTTTAGTTAATTCATTCATTAATTAATAAGATAACTTATACCATTGCCTTTGAAAATACCCCACATTTGCTTTCTGTGTGTTAATATACTCAACTAGGTTAGGCAGTTAATATGGTAAATGTTGAGATTTTACAAATCCAGGTGTTGGAGCATCTGTGGCTACTTAGCACTTGTTTACTGTAAATTGCCTTCCTTGTTTTCTTTGTTTGAAATGTATTTTACTTAAAGAAGAAAATGGCACATTCACACCAATGGTGATAAAGCCTCATTAGATCTCTAAACGATGAAAGTGCTTCATGTACACACCTTCCCTTAAAGTTATAAATGACCAATGGAGAACTGATACTTCCATTTACAGACAGCTCTCAACTTACAGTGGTTTGTCTTAATGACCTTTAACTTTACAGTTCTGCTAGAGTGACACATATTCAGTAGAAATTGAATTTGGCTGTTTGACTTTTGAGTTTGTTTTTTCTACTGTGACACTGACATGCAATCTCAACCCCTCTAGAAATGCAGAAGAGCAGAAAGAGGAGACAGCACCCTGCCAGCCTGAGTGCAGAGGGAAGGAAGTTATATGAGGATTGTGAGTATACTTCCTCATTATGTACAGATATCACTTTCATTCTTTTACATGCCTAAGCAGGGCTGGTGCCCATCCTCAGATGGAGAGAGAGAGAGAGAGAGAGAGAGAGAGAGAGAGAGAGAGAGAGAGAGAGAGAGAGAGAGAGAGAGAGAGAGAGAGAGAGAGAGAGAGAGAGAGACTGATTACTGGAATGAAGTTTGGGAGAAGGTGGATCCAAAGATGTCTTTTCAAGGATTGCCCTAACAAATGACTGTGGCTGTGTAGCTTAAAATAGAAGTTTACAAGTTAGGAAGCCATAAGACTGCAATCATGGAGCTGCCAGGCCCAGCTCTTTTTCAAAGCTGGGTAGAATCTGTGCTTTCTTCTTCTCTGTTTCTCATGTCTCTACCAATTCTTGGTGGTTTTGGCTATAGCTCCAGCATGTCAGATCTTCTCTGGGCGTGCTCCCATTTTTGTAGATTGGGCTCAACAAATTAGAGTGTACCTTAATCCTGTATGAAATAATTTTTGCTTCAATATATGTACAAATATTTTCTAAAATCAGGTCACTCTCTGAGATTTCAAGCAGATATGATTACATTCTTGACACACCTCACAGCAGAAATTTGAATAAAAAACAAAAACGGTCTTCAGAATTTTTATTAAAGTATTGTAGACTATAGGCCCTTTTAATCTTAGAAGATGATGATGGTACACAATTTTATTTCAATATTTAAGATCAAATTGATCAATATTTGAAATCTCCAGAGTAAGCTAGATGGTAAATATTTTGTTAATGCCATCAATAAATCACTTCTCAAAACTAGTCATGGTTTTTAACTAAATGCTTCAACAACTATCTGAATAAATATTGAGGACTTGCCAGTATAAAATATTATGTTCCATTTAGATATTATTGTAAGCACAATTTTGAGTAGCTTACTTCAATATAAAAAAGGTTTAAAAGGGCTTCTGTTGCTATATTTAAATTGTCTATATAAACATATTGAATCATTGTGGATTTAAGATACTCTTGCCAAGAGTGGGATAAATACTCAAGATAAAAACAGTATTGGGGGTTGTAAAAGTTCAGTGAAATAAATTTCTGTAGAAGAGTGAGAACTCTTTATGAGAATATTTGTCATATCAGAACAATCCAGTTACACTTACAAATGAGTCTTAATTTGTAAAGGTACTTATAGGGAGAAATTTCAGCAACTTACAGTGTGTAACTTGCCTATTTATGAGTTGTTTAATTTATTTAATTATTTGCATCTCAATTAGGACACAGAGTTCCTCAATCGCCAGGTCAAAGATTAAGAATGTGATCAAATTTCATTTAGAGCAACACTACCTTAAAAGAATTTTTATCACATAGGGCACTGTGAATTCTGAATTCTAAGTTTGTACATTTCAGACTGACTTTGAGAAAATTTGCATGTCCTTCTTTGTAAGCCATTGAGGCACTGATGAATGAATGAACCTCTGCAAACCCTCATCTGATCACTTACAGAATAAATACATACGGTAAGACATGTATCTTGGGGTTAGGATGGAAAATTGTACAGTATGTAAAACGATGTATCCTAATGTATGAAGTAATATAGATGAATAGTATGAAAGTAAAATCGAATGAAATTAGTCATTATTTATTTTGAAAATTATCCTGCAGAGTCATGGATTGTAAGGGGACTTAAAAGGTGAGGTTTAGGGAGAAAACATGTTCGAAATTTGGCCCGCTAGAGTTTAGTCTGCTTAGTTACTGTCAGCTCTGACAAGTTAGTAGAGTTTTCTGACTTATATGAAAATAAAATTCTCACAATTTACTGAGTGTTTATACCTTGAGTTAGATTTGGAGGCAACTGAGAGACACCATACAGTCCTGGTGGCATATGTTTATGTTTACAAATGTTTTTGTCTATGCAAAAGCTATAAACAGACTGACTTAATGGAACAGGTAAAAGACGTGTGTGTGTGTGTGTGTGGAGTGTGTGTGTGTGTGTGTGTGTGTGTGTGTGTGTGTTCTTTATTACGTTGACTCCTAGTAGGAGTGGCTATATTGTATTATATGTATAATATATTATATGTATTATATGTATTATATGTATAATATATTATATGTATAATGTATAATGTATTATGGACCACTGCTGCACCTAGCAGTATTTAGAGAGAGTATTTGAAGCCTCAAAAAGTCAAAAGATAAGTCTTCTTATCCAGAATATAGTTGCTTCCATTTGTTTGACCTTTGTTGTGTAGTCAAAGTAGAAACTCACTAAAGATATGAAAAAAAAAATGGACTGCCTTCTTTTGTTTGGATAATAATAAAGCAGAAAAATACATCTACTGAAAGGTGGCTCTCAATAAATGGGATCTAAGTTAGATGGAATTAGCAAACACTCTATTTTAAGAATACCTTAAGTGTCTGTTCAGGGATAGATGAGCCAGTGCCTTGAAAGGATATATTTATCTCTCCTGAAAGCTGAAGAGAACAGTTTCTAGTCCCAACTGTGTTACAAACTGGACTTACAACTATGTGCACACAGCTCTACACTTTTTGCTTAATTCTTTTCATTTTTTTATGACAACCATCTCAGTATGGAACTCTGATGAGGTCTAATTTAAAACACTATGTCTTCCATTAAGGTCTGAGGGGAAAAGTTGGATCAAGATTGACTATAATGTTGTCTTTGAGTTGAATATGAACTGAACCCAGTTTCCAAGTGCATAGACAAACTACACTTCTAGCAGGTGTTATGGAAGTTTTTAAAGGTTCTGACCCCTCGTGAGGAAAGTGCAGGAATAGATTATGAGACTCAAGTGAGGGCATTTCTGATCTCTCCTCTCAAAGCCCCAGGGAATCCTATAGAACTGGGGAGGAAAGACTAGGAGTTAGAAGTGATATAGCCAGAGAGCATAGCCCACTGAGTTAATTAAGACTAAAGCAGCAAGCACAGGGTCTGTAAGGGTCTGTACCAGGTCTTCTGTGTATATGTTATGGCTGTTAGCTTAGTGTTTTGTGGGACCCTTAACAATAACCCTTTTTCTCCTATTTGGTTGTCTTGTCCAGCCTGGATAGGATGGTTTTTGTCTTGTCTTATTGTGTTTGGTTGTAGTCTCTTAGAAGGAAGCCTGAATTTATTATTATTATTATTATTATTATTATTATTATTATTATTATTATTTATTGTCTGAAGTAAAATTGAGGAGGAGTGTATATGGAGAGAAGGGAACTGACAGAGTTGTGGGGAGTGAAGGGGGAGAAACTAGCTGGAATGTATTATACAAGAGAGAAATCTATTTATCAATTAAAAAAGAAATGCATTGCAAAGTGCTGGGTGCAGTGGGAGATTATTCATTACATTGCTTCTTAAAGATTCTGTTACCTGGCCTAGTGCTTATAAAACAGTGATGGCAACAGCAAATGACTACATAATAAAAAGCCTTTGACCACTTTTCCCTCCTTAATTCCCCAAACAATTCTTATGAAGCATCCATCCTAGCTGATGGCCCAAACCTCATGAAAGGGGATCTCAATGTCAAGTCTGCTACAGGCACGAAACTGAATCCCCAGAGGTTATTCCTCTACATCCCACAGATCACGAATAACTTCTAAACCAGTGGCTACTGGGATGCAGTGTGGTTGCTTGATTATAACTCATTCCTACTGTGAGAGAACTGAAGGGCTAAAATGGCCATCCAATCAGTAATCAGCAAGATTGTTCCTAAATATTATTGACACACACGGTGTGGTTGTTCAGTGACCTGTTGTTTTCTTGTACCCTGGAGATTGTGAAAAGGAAATCATGTCTTCCTAATTACCAGGCATTTAGTGCATTGTCAGGGAATGAGTACACCCATCACTGAACACAGTAGCCAAGAGAAAACTCAGCCCCCCAAGCAGACATGAATCAGAGAATGATTGAAGGGGGAAGAAGTGGCGAGATGTAAAGATAATATGGCTCAGCATGAATCTATTGTCAACAAAGGTGACAGATATGAAATCTAAGAGACATGCATAGAGAGACTGAGTCCTGAAGATTTAGTTCAACTCCTGTAATATACTTGGTTTTGATGTCAACTTGCCCCACATTAGAATTGCCCGAGTAGGGGCCTCACAGGAAGAAGTATCTTGAGCGCCTTGATTGCTATGCGAAGACCTGCCCTGGATGTGGGCAGTACCTTCTGGTACCAGCACGGAAAAAACGGATGTGGCCGAAGAAAGCGTTCATCCTTCATCGTGCTGCAGTTAATCTGCTCTGTTGTTGTTGCTGCTGCTGCTTCCTTCACTGCCAGCAGAACCACAGTTTCCAAGCTTTTGTTCTGGACCATGGAAACTTTCAGTCTCCTAGGGCCAGATTGGGACAATGAAGGCACACAGCCTTGTAGAATGAGCAACTACTGGTTATCTGCCTTGTCGCCAGTAAGGGGCAGCCGTCGTGAGATGGTTTCAGATGCTAAGGGACTCAGCCTCAGTGTCAGAGGAACTGCCAGGTTCTCATCTCATTGATGTGATTCTTGGTGCTATTATTATTTTAATGCCTTTGTGAGTTTGTATACATACACACACACACACACACACACACACACACACACACACCCCTCATTAGTTTTGTTTCTTTAAAGAACCCCAATATGTCCTGTGTCATGCTATTCATAAAGTAAGACTCATCTTGTAGAATTTTTGCATGAGACAATACATTTATTTCTTTAGTGAGGGAGTTTTGTTACCTTTCAGTTCAGTTTTTTTTATTTGTTTTTGTTGTTTATTGCTTTCCTTTTTTAACCAAAGTTCCTCACTATATAACCTAAGCTGACCTCAAATTTGCAGTCCTCCTGCCCCAGCCTCTGAAATGCTGAAATTACATTGTACCACCACTCTCAGCCCTACTTACCTGTTCTCACAAATATATTGGTGGTAATTATTTGAGGAAGAAGATAAGGATGGTCAAGGTCATTAATTGACATTAATTTTTTAAAAAACTTGGTCATTGTAAATTCAGGTAAAACTTCCTGGGTAACAATTCTTGTTATTTCATGAAATGGCATACTATTAAGGAACATTACTGAAATTTAAAGTTACAAAATCAGTACAGAGAAAATGCAAGGGAAATTATTCTTGTAAGTTTTAACACCAACATTACTACTCAGAGAGGTGGTAGAGAAAATGACCCTGCTGGCACTTCAGGTTTTGACTCTAATGTCCAGAACTGTGAATAAGACAAATCAGCTTATTCTGACAGTATAAGACCATCTTGTTTTTCTTTTCCCCTTTCACTTAGATTTTGTGTTTGTGTATCCATAAATAAGAGATAAAATAAGTATGTCATCCAGTGTACAGAAACTTGAAAAAGCAGGATTTTCTTTAGATTTAAATGGGAGATAAAGGTTGGTTAACGAGACCTGCTAGGTTATGATTTGACATATAGAAAATGTTCAAAAAGATCATCTTTTTAGCTTGCCATAGCAGGGCATGCCTGTAATCCCAGGACTTACGAAGCCAAGATAGGAGGATCACAATTTTGAGGCCAGACTGAGATATGTAGTGAGACTAATGCCATAAACAAACAAACAAACAAATTTCTTATTTAAGGGTTTGAAATGATGGCTAACATTGTCAATTTGACAGAAAGTAGAATTACTTGGGAGTCTAACCTTTGGGAATGTCTGTCTGGAGGACTCCAGAGTACATTAAATAAGGTAAGGAGATCAACCATAACTGTGGGAGGCACCTCCACCTGTTCTGGGTTTCCAGGAATGACTACAAAGGAGAAAAGAAGCTGAGAACCAATATGGTTCTCCCTGTGCTTCCTAACCATAGAGAAAACAGGGCCAGATATCTCAGGCTCAAAACTCCCCGTAACTTCCCTGCTATTGTATAAGACACCTTCAAACTGTGGGTCAAAGCAAGCCCTTCTATAACGTGCATTTGTCAGAACAATGAGAAAGCTAGTAGACAGTGCAACTCAGTGTCACAACATTTGCCTAACTGTACAAGGGCTCAGGCTTGCTGCCACCTAAAAAAAAAATGTCTGATTTTAAATTTTCAAAATATTCACTAAGGATCTATTAGATTCCTCAGTAGATATTAATAACCATGATTCAACGGTTTACTTCTTGTGATCAGAACACCCATGTTCTTTGGATGCACAGATTGTATTCCCATAGGTGACAGTGTGGTTATCTGAAATGGAGGGGTCAGGGATCATTGTGGAAGGAGAGGTGTAAAAAGTGCATGGTGGTAGATGATCTCTTCTCCCACAATGATCCCAGATCCCTCCATTTCTGCATGCAAGTCACAGAAGTTGTAACAGCATGCACAATACTGGTTCATGCTCAAGCCCGGCCTAATCATGCCACAAAGAGAAAGAATTTGGTGAGATGCCCCATTCCAAGCCAAGAAGTTGCAGACAATTGATAGCTGCTGAGAGAGAGAAAATCAATTTCTCCTGGTAAGTTGACCATGCACCAGTAGTCACATCCACAAATATGTGGGTAACACAAATTGGTCTTGATTTATTTATTGAGACACAAAGTTGGGTTGGGTACGGAAGCAGGAGTCAATCTGGAAAAAGTTGAGAGGAGAATAAATATGATCCAAAGACATCATAAGAAAATCTCAAAGAACTACTAAAATAATTTAAAAATTAATATTAAAAAATAAATGTTAATATCACATGAGAGAGTTTCACTTAGCACTTTATAAAAGAACATTTGACTATTTTACTAGAGTCTAATGAGTCATGCTGTAAACCATATGGGGTTTTATGAAAATATTGTGCATAGAAAACTGAAAATTATGTTTAGTCACACTTGACACTATTCCAGTGGAAGTGAAACTTCTGACTCCCACAAAATATCACTAGGAGATAGAGCCATTTTGCTGCACAATTCACATTAGAGACATTTAAACTGCTTTGCAATATTTCTGGAATTCACATATTTTACTCTGAAGTGTATTGTTCAGGGCATGAGGATTTGTGGGAGGAATAAAATAAGAGTGCCCTAGGCAATGATTAAGGGTAATTAGCTTAAGCTCTAATGCAAGTGTGCATAGATGTCTTGGACACATCCTGTGTAGTCGAGCTGTTTTTCTAGGGAACTGATCTTAAGACTCAGTTCCTAACAGTTGCATGCTTCCAGACAATGAAGGTTGAGGAAACCAAATAATAGGTTGTGAGCCTACACTTATAAGGTGCTTTAATGTGAATAAGTATGTGATACTGTGTTCCTATAAAGCAGAATTCCTCATTGTAGCACAGAAGGAAGTGGCTCATAACTAGGGATGGGATGTCGGGAAATCCTCGTTTGCTCACAGGTTAGGAAAGGATGTGACATGGCATTTTGGGTTTCCTTTCTCTCTCCAAACCCCTGTTCATACTGTATAAATTTTAAATTTGTTAGCACAAATCCTGAATAGAATTATATTGACTTTCCCCTCTTCTGATTGGACCTGGTAGAGTTCAGGCTCTGATAGTCAGTGGGAAGAGGAATTGAACAGGACAAGCTAAGTATGTATCAGTTGCTGATTCAAATCCCTATTTACAAGACATAACAATAAAATTATTAAGGCTATATTTATTGTGTCATGAGAATGCTGTATAGTTTTATTAACAATTCAGGGCATCCCTGGAAGTGATATCCAAAAACACAACTGTTATAAGTTGGTAGCATTTGTTTAATTTACTGAGAGTTGCTCCTGCTTAGGTATACTGGACCATGTTTGCTAGCTCATAACTAGTGCTACTGTGGAAAAAGCACACTCAAATTTAGAAAAAGAAGACACACTAAGTGCAAAGGAATAGTGCATAAAAGCATCTAGAGAAACTAAAGTGTGAAAACTGAGTCAGTTACTGAAATAAAGGTAGACTATTAGCAGGTAGCTCTTCGCAAGGTGCACGTAAGTAACTCTCATTAGTGATAATGGAAGTCTTGAGAGCACTTCCAGGAAGACGATGTGTCTGAGTAATAGACTCGAGGTGGGGAACGCAGGCAATATACACAGTAGTTACGCTGGTGGAAACATAAATACAGATGACTCAGTAGTATACTTCTGGAATTCTGGACCTAATCTACACATTTTTATCTCCTTGAGATCTTCAAATTATAAGACTCATTCTGGAAAAATAGAAATGCTAATTACAAGTCTACTCTCTCTCTCCACCTCCATATTCAATATTTTTAGGGTTTATATGCATAGAATACTTCAGTGATTTGGAAGCATTTCACGGAGTCATGAGAATTTGGAAACTGGGAAGCATAGCTTTGAGTTTGTGCTGTTTTTCTTTATAAGCAGTTAACTTTAGATTCCAGTTCATTAAATGTTGATAGTAATAGCATTTACCCCACTGGCTTTCCGAGCATTAGATTTGAAAATGCACAAAAAAAGCACCTGGTATGCAGCAAGTATTCTCTGAATATCCATTAGTATAATTAGCTAGTGATGGGGGAAGGGTTTAACTTTAATCAACTGAATGTTTTAAGAAAGACCAGAAGTTTACTTAAGATCGAGTTGAGTTTTCAGTGTAAATCAAAGCAAGTACACTTTATTTTCATTTCATTGTATGAGGTTCAAAAGAAGATGCCCAAAATTCACATCCTGTCTCTTTTCTTGATCACGAGCACAGCATGCTGACACACCACAGATAAGCAACAGGACTCTTCAATGGTGCCTCTCAGCGTTTACTTACACGGTCCCCTTGCTTGATTGAAACACCCTTTCTAGTTAGCATGGCAACAGAACATAGCATTTTCACTTTTCATTATACCCTATAAAAGATGGGATAATTGATGCTTCTGAACAGGGCATTCAGCATCTATTTTTATCTAAAGAGAAAAACAGAGCCTTCTTCTCTAATTTGGAAAGTTCAGGTTAATATTCCACACTTAACCGTATACGTGTAGTTTTGGATGTAAGATGACTTAACTGAATTCCTAGAATTCGTATGCCAGCACAGCTGGGATTGGGGTCATTCTGTATGAAGCCAAAATTTTCCACAGCAATGCATCTGGCACAAGAAAAGAGTCACCCACACTCCACAGCACAGGCCAATTAAGCCACAGGTACAAATCCAGGTTTCTCTAGATGTTTTCACAGAATAACTAGTCCATTCATACTACAGACTCCCAAAATCATTGGCTAATTCCATCTTTCTTTTCCTCGGAGACACATTTCATCAGACCTTGGAGGCACAAAGGCAGAGACAAAACCTTGTACCAGTAACAATGCAAATTTGTTGCTGTCCTTCTTAGAACATGCTCGACAGAAATGGGCTCAGGTTCTGTCCTGCATAGCCCAAGCTTGTTTTATTAGTTTGACATTTGGCCTCTGGTTTAGCTGCTTCTCTTCCTTACACAATCTTCTTCTTTGCTGAGACAAACTCACTGACTTATGTTCTGGGCACACGTGCATTGTTCCATATAACATAGAAATCTTGTCTTATTTAAAAATTTTTTAAATTTAAATTAAATACATATGGCTCTTGGCATTTTTATATTCTTTCAGTCCTGATATGATTAGAGATTTACCAGGTCTGCATAAAATTTACAATGAACAGCTGTTCTGTTAAAAAAAAATAAAAAGACTGCTATGAACTATTCTTAAGACTTTAAAGGTCTTCATGGTTTTACAGACATCTTCACACATATTTTGGTCCCCACAACAACCCTGTGAGGTAGGAATTGACATGATCATTAACAGAGCATAAAATAGGAAAAGTGAGATATACACAGGCATACAATTAGTAATCTGCTACTATCTTAATGCTGCAGACTTTAGGGTTTAGTGTTAAAGTACAGAGGAAAGTCCTGAAAAACATGTTCTGTTTACTCACAAAGAGGCATCAACATGGAAACAACATGGTGTATTATATCTTTATTGTTCCTGCATTTTGTTTTCTTTTGTTCTCTTGTTCTGTATTTTCTCCCTTATTATAACTTGTACAAAATATCTCCATTTCTACTGCAATATTTAGTTTCCAGTATACACACACACACACATATTTAAAATATAAAAGGCAAACAAATGTAAAGAGCTTTCTAGAATAAAAATAAGCATTGCTTTTTCTTTATGATCAAAATGTTTTTGTTTAAAATCGGTAAGCAATTATTGAAGTAAAGTTTGGTTCTCATTCAAATATAAAATTATTATAAAAGTACAACTTTTATATTTCTTTTTCATATATAGATTTCTACATAGTATATAATTATATGTGAGATATGTGTATATATATATATATATATATATATCTACACACACACATACACACACTTCAATTTTGGGAATAAGAAGGTAGCAAAGTGAAACAAGCAATAAAAATAGAGCTATTTTTAATATATTAGACTACTAAAGTTAATTATCTCCTTTCAATATTTGTATAGCCCTATTCTTTTCCTGGGACAGTGTTCTCTGGTTTGTTTATAACTGATGTATTTGTATCTCCTAGAGGTAATTAGTCTTATAAAGTTAGAAAAAAACATATTTATACCTGTTAAGTCTTTCTCCAATTGGTACACAATGAATGAATTTATGTTAAATGAATTAGTGAATGAATGGATGGACAGACCCCTATTTCAATCTCTATTTGTATTTGAGGAAAATATCTTACATTTCAAGAACTAATACTTAATCAATATCAATTAAGTTTTTCTTAGAATTTAATAGGATTCTGCACAGTTAGGTGAGGGGAACAGCAGAAGGTCTGAAGAAGGCAGGAACATCCCTCTACTCAACAGGTAGAGCATCTAGGTAAAAGGTGCCAGGGGATGGGAGTCATTGTAGCAGAGCATATGCCATAAGGTACTTATGTCAATGGAGGCCCCAACAGCACCCAGGGTTAGAAGAAGTTACAAGAAGCCAGGCATGGCATGACACAGGAACCAATGTCATTTGAAGGAGTTGCAAAAGGATCCCAGAAGTCACTTGTGTTGATGACTTGTCCAGAGGTGAAAGGTCTTTTAAGGAGATGATAGTAGGGTGCTCTGCCCAGCCCAGCTGATCTTAAAAGGGTCTTGCCCCAATATGATCAGGGAGTTATACTGATCCTGACATGCATATGAAAGAGGAAATCATGGTTATTTTACTATATTTAAATCATGCCCAAAGTATAAAAAATATACATTGAATTCATTCCATACAAAGTTTAAAGATAATAATTAAAATGTAAAGAATTGGACAATTCTATGCAGAATAAGTGGTAGCACCATTTTTGAGGCACTTGCCAGACTTCATTGTAAAATGCATATGACATTTGAACAATTGATTCTGCTTCTAGTAAATTCTCTATTTAATAGTATTCTCATAAAATGGCACAGGGAAATGTAGAATGTAGCACTGCTTATTAAAGGCAAATATAAATATAAAGCAAGCAAAAATTATTGACCCTTCAAGAATAGGAAAATAAACAACCACTTTGTGACAATTGTGGCTCCTCTCTAATTTAGGATGTCTACTGACTGAGAGAAAAAGGTCAAAGCACATGAGATTACATATTAAACACAGAAAACCAGGACCTATTATGTTAGATGTATAGGCATATTATTATTTCTTCTCTTGGAATAGTTTAAAATTGCCTTTACATTGTCTTTGGGGACACATGTAAAAGAACCAAGAGGCTGTATATGCTCATACACAAAAATAGCTCTTACTGCTTTCTCAAAGGAAGTATTCAGTCCAAAACAGCTGTGCGAGTTCTTAATTTAAATTTCTAGCCATAGCTGAAAAATTATTAAAAATCATTTGGTAACTGGGAAACAGAAAGCAGTATCGCTTTTCAATATAGAGACTAAAGTAGAGAAGCTCCTTACATGCCAAACTCAACTAAAGCCTAAAGAAAGCCCTGGGGAAAGGAGATGAGATCAAAACACTTTTATAAAAAGTATGAGAAAATAGAAATAGAGACAAAGGTACACAGAAACTTAACGACCGGGGGCTAAGAGGTCAACTGAATCTAAATGGGATGGAAGAGAAAGGAGATAAAGGTGGTTAACAAGCATCCAACCCAAAACTGGCCACTTGATAAAATATATGGGCAAAGGAATGTGTTTATGTTGCCTTAATATGCTAAGAGCAGTGGGGGAAAGTACTAAAGTTCTGAGAAATCCACCACTGCAATATGTTGTTCAACTTCAAAAATCACCATGGTGATGTTAGACTCCAATGGCTCATCACAATGATAACCTTATACTGTCTAATTGTGCCATCTCTATGTGGTATTTTTTTTTTAGATAACCAAGACATGCTGATTCTATATTTACAAAATTGATCACAACAGCAAAGTTTTTTTTTTAAATGAGGACTTTACCATGGTATGTCTAACTGAATGATCAGAGCATGGCTGTTGTTCACCCCACACATGCTCATAACATGTATTTCACAGGTAGACTCTCCTGGGAAGACAGAAGAGGCGCTCTTTGATTTGAAGAATCTAAGTGTGGTGTGTGTGTGTGTGTGTGTGTGTACTACATTCTCTTCAAAATTATTACATTAAAGCATATTCATCCTATACACATAAAATTACTGATGGCCTAGACATATCAGCGGATATTTAATATTTAGTGCTCGATGCCCTGGTTTTGTGCAATTCAATAAGAAGCCTGCATTCCATTAAGGAAGCTCCCTGATGTGAAAGCTATTCCTCTGAAGGTTGGAAAGTGTGTAATATGACATTTTCAAGGTTTTAGAAAAAAAACCAAAATGAAACAAAAGCCATAGCTTCCAGAGAATAACTAGGTTAAGGTCTTCAGGTTTTCCTAATATCTATATATCAGTTTCTGTTAAGCATACTTAGTGTGTAAGAGGCCTCTGATTGTTTCTACTCATGGGCTTGATTTCCTTCCAGTGGATAGAAATTGATGTAGAAAATCGAACTATTTTCTATGTGATTTTAGAAAATAGTGTTCATCGAAAAAATAAAATAAAAAATAAAAAAAAACAAGTGGGTAATGAGTTTGAAAGAGTTATATAATCTAATCTATTTGTTTTATTTTAATTAGCATGTTTTATTTGGAGAAATCTGTGGCTTCTACAGAAGCTCTGTGAATCAGTGTTAAAATTCTCAACCTTTGTTTCAAGCCTATGCCACTAATATCACAATCCTACATTATTATAAAAATTGACACAGGAAAAAAAGTAGTCATCAACTTACTTGATCCGCCTACACTCCCCTTCTCTCCCTTTTGTCCTTTAGGTCCAGGAGATCCTTAGGAGAAAACAAAACAGCAAAAAATAAATTAGTCCAACTCAAAATGATGTTATCTTTCTTTCTATCTTCATTCTTTTACATTTAGGGATGCTAGAGACAGTACCCAAGGCCTGTATTTACTAAGCACATTTTGCATCACTGAGCTATAGTTTCGAACTCCACAAAACTTGATTTAAATGGCAATAGGACATGGCAAAATAAGATAAAAATTTATAGCAACTAAGAGTTAGTGAAATATAATCAATCATGCCATAATGCTAATAAAGATGATCTTTTTTGAAAGCCAGTGTGAGCTTGGTATTATACCATCTAAAGTTATTTAGGAGGGTGTGAAATATTCCCAAAGAGACAACACTGGACTGTAGTATGACTTTTGCATATTCATTCTCATTTTTCTCTTTTTCTGTCTTTCTTTGCCTCCATGTACCCAGCATCCTCCAATCTATCCTAAGTCTTGTATTTTTCTCACTATAATTTTATTTTTGGTATCATTATTTATTTCTTAGTAACAGACCATTCTAAAGATGAACTATAAAGTTTAGGGGCTTGTGGAATTCTGATAACTGTTCATAAATGTTCACTGGTTCCTCAAACTTCTAGTCTAGACTCATTTACATGGGCATAAAGCCCAAGTGTTATATGAAGGTCAGTGACTCAAACTTATAAGTAAATGTAGAAATGTTAACAGTTCAGCTTTGTGAGTGGTTTGCCACTTTATCCTAAGTTCCACTTTAAAGGATGGTATTCAGGAGATAATTATCCAGTACCAACATGAGATGCTCATTGTGACAATTCTATTTCATGAGAGTGGTTTTGTCTGATTATTAACTCTTCTTCCAAGAGGTACCAGATTCCTCTTACAGGTACATCAATACAGGACTGGCTTCAGTGCTATTTGATTCAAAGTCAAATTCATTATTAATGTTTTGGATTTCCCTTTAACTTTCCATCTGAACTACATCAGAAGTGGTTTAAGAATCTGAGTATGAAAATTATCAATGATTTCTAAAGTATTATCTTCAATTATTCTGCTCTACTACATGCAGATGTTAGGACAGATCATGGCCCTTAAACCTTTTAAAGCTGAAGTTCATGCTTCCATGAATTCTTCCCTCTATTGCACAGTTGCTTTGAAAATTACTCACAATATCAATAACACATTTTTCTTAAGAGATAGCAGTTTATGCAACTTATCCTACTATCCTCTCAGTTTATCATCTCTGACACCTTAGCTAGACTCTGATTTCTATCCTCAATAGAGAAAGAGAAAAGAACTTTTACAACTTGACTTTTCTTTTATGAGACTTTTTTTGAGAGTTTCATGCAACATATTTTGATCATATTTACTTCCGTTCCCCAACTCCTCTTAGATCCACCCTCACCACACATTTTCGTGTCCATTTTTAAAAACCTATAAAGTCCCATTTATATTGCCCAATTATTCTTGGATACGGGCCCTGAAGTGGACCCATTTTGATATACCAAGGGTATATCAAAGAAATCCACTACTCCTTTCCCCAAAGTTATCAATTGTCAACAGTGACTTAGCTACTAATGATGAGACTTTGGACCCATCTACCCTAATGTTCAGATTTTTGCTGTCTTTAGCTGGTATAGATAACCTCTTTAATAGCACAATTATTTTATGGTTGATTTTAGGGTTTTAATATGAATTATTTCATTCATTTTGTACTTTCATGTTTTGTTTTTTTCTCTGGTTGGAATATTTGTATGTCCCTCTTAAATATTTTTGGTCCCTAACTCACCAAGCTTTTTAAAAAATGTAATCTGTATAAAATAGATTGAGACTTGAACCACTTAAACTGTATAAATTACACCAATTGAAATGGTTTGGGATTTTATTTTAAATTAAGTTAGCATTAGTTAAAGCTAAATATTACATAGCTGATGCCTATGAAGGCAACTGCTAATTTTCACTTTTATATTGAAGTTTTTTTTAATATCCTTAAATGTGCTCTTTATTTCTGAGTAAATAATTTCAAGTGCCATTAAATTGGCAAAATAATTAAGTAACACAAAAAAGAACCCAATGTTTTAATTTTTAAGAGTACTCCATAATGAAGACTACAACCAAATCTTCACACTGTTCAAAAAAGAAAGGATTAAGAATCTAAAAATATAAAGGGGGGAGGGTTAAAGGCATGTGTGGTTCATCGATTTTATTCTTCACAAAGAGTCAGCCACAGTATAAAACTCAGTTTCAAAAGTTCAGCTTAAACTTTATGCTCAGGGATAGAGAAAGCAATGCACAACTGCTAGCTGTGTTTGCACAATGATGTCTCCACCAGTGTGCTACAAATAGGAGAACCCCAGCCCTGAGGACACCCTGGGATGTCCTAACCACTGTGGCCTCTCCTCCAGACTCCTGCCAACTATGGCTGTATTTCCTGTCTCAATATTTTGCCTTTTTCAAAAGTGCATGCAATTTAAATCTTTGAGTTAATAGTACTCTCAGATCAGCTTCTTTCCATTGGCATTGTGCATTTAAGACTTCTCTGTATCATTGTGTGGCCTGATTATATATTTCTCTTTGTCACTATGATTCTGTTTTTTGCCTTCTTCATAGTTTATTTATCAATTCACATACTATAAGCTGGTAGAGGTTGAATGGCAAGAGTGTGGTGATTAGGTGCATTACAGGGTATTGTTAGGACTGAGAGACTATTCTGTAACACTGATAGGGATATATATGGAACACAAAGTGTACTAGAACCCTAATGTACTCAATGGATTTTGTCAATAATGTTGCCACTTTGGCTTAATATTTGTGTCAAATGATCCCTCAAGACAAGGTATTATACGTTGTGCATTTGATGAGAGGTGTATGGGAACTTTATGCTGTCTTTAACATGTTCCTATAAACCTAGAAGTATCTAAGAATAATATCGATTAAAACTACCTTAACAATATGGACTGTATTCTCTTGGTATTATTTTCATTTGAAAATGGAAAACATAAGCTATTCTCTACTAATGCTACAATATGAAGAACATTATCTAATATCTATTCATGTAATCAGTGGTAATAACAATCATCTATATAAAAGTTGAAATGATTTGAGTGTTGATTATTATACACTAATGAGAGAAACCCATGTATTTTGTTATTTTTTTTAACTGAGACATACCAAAATTTGGTCACTTACTTTTAAAAGGGTATTTACACTGCTACTTTCTCCTGGTATTTTTCTGTATTCTGCTTACTGTATGGTAGATAGCATCCTTCATAGCAAGCTATGACTATGTAAAATGTATAGATCCTGTGAGTGTCTTTTTTAATGTGATGTGTATATGGAACTATTTTCCTTCCATGCATAGGAATTTTTCTGGTGGGTAAAAATTAATTTCAAACTATTTTACACTATAAAGTTAACAAGAACACTGTTATTCATACTATGAAAATTTTTATTATGCAAGTATTTTAGAAACACTATTAATGATCCAGTAATTATTTGTATCACAATACCTACCCGACCTCCCTGGCTTTCCTGGTGCTCCTGGGTTTCCTCGACCTCCAGGGAAGCCAATTTGTCCCCGATCACCTTTAACACCTGGAATACCTGCATGGTTAAAAGAAAAAACAAATATGTCTAACAATTTATTTTGAATATATTCAAGTACCCAATAAATTAAATTAATCTCTGAAGGAAGTATAGCATGTTTCCTACCGTTCATGTATTCCATTGAAAGATAATATTAAAAAAATGACATGAGCATATTGCATTAACTATGTTATAGTCAATGAAACACTCATTGTCAGTAAACTAAAGACAAACATTTTCAGTTTCACCCAGAAAGCTACTATAATCAACCAGAAAATTTTGAGTGTTGGATATTAGTATAGTCAGTATGATAAACTTTTGAAGCTCGAGCTTTTATTGTTCATATTAGTAAAAACACAACACAATAAGAAGTATGCATGAGTTTTTATTTAAACACCATGTCCTTGAATTATTTAATGGGCATTTGTAGCATGCAATAATGTATGGAGAATAATGAAGCAGTTATAGAGTCTGCCTTCCTGGAGATTTCAGAGGGTAAGTTATCCCCTACTAGTCTTCATCCATGATACTATCAGTTGACTAATACAATGATGATGTCAGTGCTCTTTGTGATCCCTTTACTTCTCAATAACACTATCAAACTTTTACTATCAGAGCCTTTTAAGACAACAGTTTAGATGCAAATCACATGTCTCAATAACTACAAGTTCATATACATATACATATACATAAATATATGTATATATATCCAGTATATATTTTAAGAGTAAAAAGCAATAGAACACTCTTTCAAAGGGACTGGTACTATAAAATGAATTATTATTATTATAATTTCTTAAGAAAAAGCACACTTTAATCTCTTGTGCACTCTATAGAATGTGTAATGATTATGACGTATCAACTATTTAGGGCCGCTAGAGTAATCACAGAAGTTTCTAATACATTTTTATCCTGGCTGTGGGAGTAGGTGTTTGTTAAGGTGAGTTTAATGAGTTAAATGGCAGTATATATGGGGTTTATGAAAGAGGGATCATTACGATTGATCACCATCTATCCTTGGCTCCTGAGTTGGGTATCACATTTGAAGCAATCATAGACAACACTGAATGGATATTAATAATAATCAAACCTATCATTTTTGAAGCTTGCATAGTTTTTCTTCTCATGCCTCAAATGAAATTGCAACCCTCTACCTTAACGGGTTTTCTACCAGGATAATTTAATTAACTGTCATATGACCAAACTGCATATATAGTATCTATTTGTGTAAATGAGCAATGTCATCAAAAGCCACTAAATCCTTGTTGTCATTTATCTTGACTGCCAACTTGGTTGCATCTTGAATTTGATTAGATCAAGAAGCCCCTGTATGTGTTGGGGACAGAGAGTCCTGTGAGGGCAGCTATAAGATGAACTAACTGAGGGAAAACCCTCTCTTAGAATTCCAGCAACAGCGCAGTCACACAATAGCAAGGAGGAATGAACAGCGCTGTGTGCTTTGTAACCACTTCGTGCTGGTGAGTATTTGCCCTGCTGTTATGGCTACTGCTCTGGTTGTTATTGCTGCTGATGTGGCCAGCATCCTAGCTTCTTGAGTCCCCAACATGAACTGACTAACAGTTGCTCTGCAAGAAAAGCCCAAGCTTTTAGTCCTAGATTAGACCAGCTGAAGCAGTCGGCATTAGGGATGGAGTAACCAAGTTCTCTGCTTCTCCAGCATGAAGACAATGTTCAATTATCAGCCCCTATTGAATAAGCCAACCCAATAATTTTTATAACAGTCATTCATTAGTCTCTTTCCCTGGATAACCTTAATTAATTCGATAGTAGACAAGATGTATTAGTTTGACATGGTGTCTGTTTATACTAGTAACAAAAGTTGAAAGTCTCCAAAAGGATGGACCATCAATAGACTGCCATATCCAGGGATCCATCCCATAATTAGCCTCCAAACGATGACACCATTGCATACACTAGCAAGCGTTTGGTGCAAGGACTGTGATATAGCCGTCTCTTGTGAGACTAGGCCGGGGCCTAACAAACACAGAAGTGGATGCTCACAGTCAACTATTGGATGGATCACAGGGCCCCCAATGGAGGAGCTAGAGAAAGTATCCAAGGAGCTAAAGAGATCTGCAACCCTGTAGGTGCAACAACATTATGAACTAACCAGTACCCCAGAGCTCTTGACTCTAGGTGCATATGTATCAAAAGATGGCCTAGTCGGCCATCATTGGAAAGAGAGGCCCACTGGACACACAAACTTTATATGCCCCAGTACAGGGGAACGCCAGGGCCAAAAAATGGGAATGGGTGGGTAGGGGAGTAGGGGGGAGGGTGTGGGAGGCTTTTGGGATAGCATTGGAAATGTAATTGAATAAAATACGTAATAAAAAAAAAAAGATACTGATGTAACCTAAAAAAAAAAAAAAAGTTGAAAGTCTCAAATCCTATCTCCCACATGCACAGTGCAGAAAGAATTGGCATAATGTTTTCAAGATGATGCTTTGTACAACAAGTCATGGGCTTCACTGATTGCTATGCTTGCACTATATGGCTTTACCAATTATGCCTCATACTTGAGGGATAGTTTCTTACAGATCTTAGAGATTACATCTTTGGCAGATACAATAATGTGGGCTGTTTCCCCTACTTAAGATATAAATGTATTTCTCTTTAGATCTATACAGCCCTCAACAAGAATGATCTTGCTGGATAAAAAAAAAATCTATCTGTGATTAATGTTAAAATCACACACTCACTGGCTTATAGGAAGATGACCATACACATACACACATAATCATACACACACAATATATATACATATATCATATATTTATGTACATATGATATATATATGATAGATGATAAACAGACACTAAGATAAGATACACATGATGTACCAATCACATTATATTCATACTTTTTATCCTTGGATGTTTTTCCTCATGTAACTTTAGTTAGTCAAAATATCAAAAGAAAAACATTTTATTTCATCTAAAGAGAAAAACTAACATGTAATCAAAGCTATTAGGGTAATTTTTGGCCAGTCAGACTTTCTAATTTTGCTTAGACCATTTGGGCTATATTCCTTTAAAACAGTGTGTAGAGAATTTGTTTTCAAAACATGGCATTTGAATAGCATGACAGTCGCCCTGTTGGTATTGTTGGTGTCATTTTTTTTTCAGTAAAGATAGTTCATGATCTCTCTCCTTTTCTCTGCCTTCCATTATCTTTTTGCAAAACATTGGTTTCAAGATAACAACATACTCAGAGGAAAATAATTTGGCACAATTTTTCTCTAAGTAAAATACAAGAGAGAGAGTGGCTGAAAGCCCAGGCAAAAACCGTTCATCATCTCAGCTTTATTTACTTTATGATTCTGTGAGTTTAAGGAGGTATAGTACAGTCAAGAAATATATAAGAACAACATTTTAACTTTTACAACTCATTAATGTATCTATATATGTATTGAAAATTATATCTTATAAACTAATCTAATATGAATGTGATTTTTTTCTTCACGTCCAGCCTTATGTCTACTATACACACTATGTAGTCTCTCCAAAACCTCTAAGGCTCACACACAACCTCACATTGTAACTCTGGATAAAACATTAAATATTCTATAAAAATCAATACTTGGTGCTTAGGCTAGAGAGATGACTTCAGTAGTTTAGCTACTGATTTTCTTCTAGAGGACCCATGCATGATTCCTGAGACTCATATTGCAACTTATAATTGTCTGTAACTCAAGTTCGTTGGGATTAGATAATCTCTTCAGCTCTCTGAGGATACCAGACATATGCACATGATGTACATATAAATATGTAGCCAAAAACTCCAAACACAGATAATTAAATATTTTTATATGAATTAATGATTACTATTCAATTTGCTTTGTGATTAGGATGCTATAACACATTATAAATCCCCAAAATGTGAGAGGATTTAAACACACACACACACACACACACAGCATTGAATAGATGAAACAGCTCTTTTCCTCTAAATACAAAGATCAATACACATCATTCAACTTCATGATATATGATTCAGAGTTTACTATAGCCTTACCTCTTATTCCTGGAGCACCAGGTGGACCAGTTTGTCCAGTAAGCCCTCTGTCTCCCTTTTCACCTTGGGGTCCAGGAGGCCCTTTAAAAAATAACAAGTACTGATTATAATTATAAATCATAGGTAAGCTTGTTATTTATCAAGACAGTTATTTGGAAATTTAGAGATTTACATATAATGAAATTAAATTTTAATTAAAATATCCTAAAACTATAAACTAAGTGTTGAATAAATTGTCTCTTTTTTCTAGGCAGAATGAGTAAACTGTAGATCATGTAGTCAAGTAGACCAGTTGCAAGTAAGACCATTGGAAAATGGTGTCTTAAATTAGGAGTTTTAAGAGAGATATTTACATATCGTATTTAAATGTTATATAAGAAAAATTAAGAGCATTTGTGGAAGGTCTTTACATATTAAGAGAAAAAGGGACAAGTCAAAAACAACTTGGAACAAGAAACTATTGGAAGAACCATGCTATTTACAAAAGGACTAGAAACACAACAGACATAAGAATGTAGGTGGACTTGGTTAAAACTCAAGATTTTGATTTTTGATTTTAAAAGGCTGAGATAAGCATCCACGCTTTGTTCTTCCTTCTTGAGCTTATTGTTGTCTGTGAATTGTATCTTAGGTATTCCAAGCTTCCGGGCTAACATCTATTTATCAGTGAGTGCATATCATATGTGTTCTTTTGTGACTGGGTTACCTCACTCAGGGTGATATTTTCTCGTTACATCCATTTGCCTAAGAATTTCATGAATTAATTGTTTTTAATAGCTGATTAGTACTCCACTGTGTAAATTATCTCTATGGATTCCTCTGTTGAAGGATATCTGGGTTCTTTCCAGCTTCTGGCTATTATGAATAAGACTGTTAGGGACATAGTGGAGCATGCGTCCTTATTACATGTTGGAGCATCTTCTCGGTATATGCCCAGGAGAGGTATTGCTCTGGAAAATCTTCCAATTTTCTGAAGAACCTCCAGACTGATTTCCAGAGTGGTTGTACCAGTTTGCAATCCCACCAGCAATGAAGGTGTGTTTCAATTTCTTCATATCCTAGCCAGCATCTGCTTTCACCTGAGTTTTTTATCTTAGCCATTCTGAATAATGTGAAGTTGAATCTCTATAGCCCATTTTAAATAGGGTTATTTGGTTTTCTGGTGTCTAACTTCTTGAGTTCTTTGTGTAAGGAGCTGAAGGGGTTTGCAACCCCACAGGAAGAACACCAATATCAACCAACCAGACGCCTGCCCCCCGAACCCTCGGGGGTTGACAAAACAACCAACCAAAGAGTACACATGGAGTGACCCATGGCTCCAGCCACTTATGTAGCAGCAGAGGACGGGCTTGTTTGGCATCAATGGGAGGAGAGGCCCTTAGTCCTATGAAGGCTTGATGTCCCAGTGTAGGGGAATGACAAGGTGGGGAGGTGGAAATGAGTGGGTGGGGGAGCACCTTCATAGAAGCAGGGGAATGGGAGATGGGATAGGGGGTCTCTGGAGGGGAAACTGGGAAAGAGGATAACATTTGAAATGTAAATAAATAAAATATCCATTTTTTAAAAAAGGGTAGGATAGAGATTAAAATGCACAAAGTATTCAACTCTTTAAAGGCTGATTAATCCAGAGTTTTCTTTGTCATGTGTTTTAATGTGCTAATAAAAGGAAGAAGAGCTAACACATGTGCTGTATATGAACTGAAAAGATCAGTAATAAGGAAAGTACCCCTGCAACAACCTGACAGCAGGCACAGATACCAGCTACCAGGTCACTCATTCACTCAGCTACTTCATTTCTAGAGATACACATGAACTTGAATTTGGAATTTCTTATTTTCTTTCAATTTAAAAGCATCCATTTTATTACATATCAAGATATCTGTAATACATAAATTTTTATTTGATAAATATGAATATAAACAAATTGAGAACCACGTGTATAAATTTGAGTAGAACATTGCATATAGAATGCATGAGTCCTCAGATTCAATTCCAGTGCCAATAAATACATAAAAAAGAGAATAAATGAATTAACAATGAATAAATCAAATTGTACTATATAGTCCATAGGTGCTGATTTTAAGTTATTTTTGTTGTTAAGATTTGGACAACCCTACTTCTTAACTGTCTTAAATTAGTATACATTAAATACGGCTTCATCTGATCTTTATAATACTTAATTTCTAATTTCTAATATAATTACTAATGAGGGAAATATTAAAATCATGAAATTGAGCTTAATGTACATCAGAGATAGAATGGGTCAGTCCAATTTACTTTCATTATAATTAGAGAGGAAGAAGGGAGAATTGGGAAGAATTTATATTAAAGGGAATTAAACTAGAAACTAGGTTGACTCTTAGCAAGTATTTGGGTTGAATCTTCAGAAAGTAGAAAAGGATGGGTAGAGGGAGTAAGGAAAAGCGAGCAAGAGAAAGAGGGAGGGAGGTAGGGAGGGAGAGAGAGAGAGAGAGAGAGAGAGAGAGAGAGAGAGAGAGAGAGAGAGAGAGAGAGAAGAATGAGGACAAGGAAAATCAAACTCTACAGGAAAAATTCCTCCAAAATACACCAAGACCTCTTATTGTCAATTCTATACATTCAGGGTTATGCAATTTTCATATATATATATATAAAAGAAAACCAGAAGGGGGTTAAGTATAGTTCAGCTGTAGAGTAACAACCAGTCTGTACAAGGCCAGCACCAAAGTGGAAAAATGACATATATGTCTACATGCCCGTTATTTTCTTGTCTTCATTCCCTAAAAACCACTCTATATCAACTATTACACAGCATTTCCTTTTTGTTAGTTATAGTAACTAATTCGTCAGTCATTCAAAGTACACACAATAGAGACTAAATACTGGGCCACTTAATAGGGCAGATGGGCATTCACAGATGTTTGGTATTCAGAAGCCAAGTCCCCGTTAATTATTATCCTCATAAAATAACCAAAATAACTGTGGCATAAAAACTTGTATGGCATAAGACAGCCAGAAAAATCAAGAACAAACAAAATTACTCAAGATAGTGCCATTGACTTGGTTCAAATGAACTTCCAATAACTTTATTTATACAGAAGGAACGTGATCCAGAGATGTGCGACATAGATTTTAAAGGAGTAAAATTGGCTATCCCATGGGCAAGTCTAAGTGAATTCCTTTAATAAAAAAGTAAGATGAATAATACAAACTAAACTCTTGCTTTTAAAACTTCATAACGTAGAGATGAACTGGACCCTCAAACAAAGGAGGCCAGGGCGTGTGTCCTGAGGCACACCACTTTCAGTTCCCTATACCACTCAGTTATCTTTGAAGATGCTGACGAGCATTAGCATGCATGACAACACATTTCCACAGCAATGAAGACAAGAGTAGTATGGCGTAAATTTTCCTAATAGTTTTGGGTGATTTTGAACAGATATATTCAATAAAAACAATCTAGATCAACTATATAAAAGACAGAGCAAGAAAGTAAGGGACATATATCAAGCTGGAAAAGCAAAAAAAAAAAAATAACAACACAAAATTAAGTAGTAGAAGTAGATACAGGGGAAAAAGAGCTGTCAGATTGTATTTTTAAAAGTAAGCATTTTTACAAGACATAAACTTTAAAAATGCAGACCAGAAAGTTAAAACTGCAGAAAAAAAATCCATCAAGTGAAAATAACTATATTCTAATATGTAGGTATAAATGACTTATGCTTGTTTTAAAAAATCAGTAAGATTCTTTGGAACTGAAGAAGAAAGTAATGTATCTATGATTATTATTAAGAGTTTAAGATGTATTTCTAATTAAAAGTATAGTTGGATAAGAAGAGATTTTTCATGCTAATATAGTAATCTCTGTTTTATTTGCATTTACTGAGGCAGGCTCTCACTAGGAAGCCTCAAACTTGCAGTGGCCTTCTGGATCAGCTAGCCAGTGCTGAGTCATCATGCCTGGCTTTGCTTTACTCTATAAGAAATTCTAGGGCATTGGTGGCCTTATCATGCCTAACCTCATATTAAACTTCTGTGAACTTGTAGTAACAGCACCCTCAGAAACCATTTACTTTAAATGACGGAATGTCAAATACCAAATGCCTGCATATAATGACACATTTTTCACATCTCATTTCCGGGACAAGATATTTTACCTTGAATGAAGGTGATGTTTTTCAGTGTCTGTGAGTGTTCCCAGTCCTTCAGTCTGAGGTCGTTGGTGATGTTGTTCAATACTCTCACTTCCTGTTTTACTTCCTGTTCCACGTGCGCTTGTTCTTCTTTCACAGACTGGACTTCTGCTGATACTTTGTACACACGTTCCTCCAATTTACTGATGTCCTAAAAACAAAGTCAGCACCACAACTTTTGTTACACACAGTTAGGAATCATGTATATGTCTAGGATATTTAAACTGTGATTTTTGGAAAGCATATAGCCTTAGGGGAACGTTACAGAATGAGAATAAGAAACTGAGTATAAATGTTAACTTTTATTCACCTGATATAATTGTCATCCCTGAGATTTACTGCCTCTGTCTGGTAAACTAGGCCTAGTCCTGGACACTTCTACCCTCCATAAAATCTAATGTAGGCCTAGAAAATGGTTTTGGCCTCTGAGACCTGCTGCCAAATAAACTTGCCCCTTCTTAGTTCTTTTTGATTTCTGGCTGGTTGATTCAACACAGCTGTTCTGACTCAAATGCCTCTCCAAGCTGATTGACTCAGTCTGGCTTCTCTCTCTTGGAATCTCCTGAATTGCTCTGCTTGGCCTTATACTAACTATGGAAATATGCTCTAGTCTACAGGTTCCTTCTTATTCTCTGGCTCACTCTGTCTTCACTTGTGTCTAGCTTATACTCTCTGAAACCTGTCTCTGTACAACTGTCCTGGTAAAACTGCATCTTTCTATTCCCACGACCCACAGCCCCCCTCTCTGCAATGCTCTCTTAAGTAGCTTCCTTTTCCTCTCACTTCTCAGAGTTGGGCATATCCTATTCTGACAAATCATTTTTCTGATTCATCACATTTCTGTCCCTCAATTGGATATCACTTTCAACCACGACTGAACCATTCCTTCTACAAATAACTTTACTTTCATCATTTGGGATTAAAGATGTATGCTAAGGGCTGAGCATACAACACAATAAAAACCATTTTGTGTTTGTTTGTATTGTTTTTTTTGTCTTTGTTTTATTTTGTTTTGTTTCCGTAAACAACACAACCTCGGGGTACACAGTGTGTTCAACTGTCCTGAAATAAATGGGTCATCAAAATTCCAGTTCTTTGGCTGCAAAATGTTCATTAAGATTCCTAGTGAAAGCAAGCAGAATCAGTTAGTTGGCAATACATCTAAGAATGCTTCTATTTCCAAATACACAAATGTCAAATTCCAAAAATTAAAAATAACATCTCATCATAGGGGTTTTAATTTATCTAAATTGACATTTCTTTACTGTGTATTTGTGGTAAAATATCCTTAGTGTGTGAAATTGTTTTATGGTAACAACTGAAGTTTAATGTCATTCTTAGTGATAATGATTGGAAGAGTTTCAGATTCAGTAAAATGTCCAACTTGAATTTTCATATTTTACTCTCAAACATTATTGCCTCTGATTTTGATTCCTTCTTATTCTCTATCAATAATAAATACACTATACATAGGTAAATGCATACACAAACATACATAGAGTGTATACAGCTTCTTTCCTTTTTTTTTCTTTTTCGTATTTCTTTGACGTAGAGCATCACAGGCCTCTTGGCCTTAAGTCTGTTAATTAGCTAAGGATAAATCATCAACTCCTGATTCTCTTCCCCAACTTTCTTAGTGCTGAGATTTCTGATATGTACTACAATTCACCATTCATATAGAAAATAGGTGAACAAAAGTGAAGACTGTCTCTTTTTCAAATTCATATTTGGTGTATCCTTGACCAGAAGTATGATGATGTGCAAGATGCCCCTGCTTCTTAGAAAGAGTTTACCAATTTGGCCTTGAATTAAATTTGCTTATTTTCTTAGTGGATAAAGATTGCAAGAAGAAAATTTAAAGGCAAATAAAAGAATTCCAGTGATGTCAGTCAAAACCTCATTTGCTTTTCTGGGCAATGCAGTGCATATTCACTCACATACCAACATTGACTTCATTTCTAAATTTTGGCGAACAGTTATCTTTAAAGCACATACAATACAGCTTTGGAATCTGTTGTGTACATGTACCTTCTTTTGTAATTACCCCAAATTAAAAGTATAGTCTATACAAACAAACCCAAAACCACTCCTCAGGTCTTCAAACATAGTCTTAATGTCTACTGGCTACAATGCTTTACCTGTGTGGCATTCTGTCATTTCTGCTGGAACTAGCACATTACCCAATCAAGTGAGGGGTGTTCCTTCATTTTATTCTTCACTCCTCATTCTACTTCCAGGGACCTCTGACTCTGCTTCCACACAAAATAAGAGTCTTCTTTCTCCTTCATTCACTTAAACTTAAAGTCTATACTTGCAGCTGATATCTTTGTATTTCTATTCTGTTCTGTTCTGTTCTGTTCTGTTCTGTTCTGTTCTGTTCTGTTCTGTTTCATTCCCTTCCATTCCACTCCACTATATTCTATTCTCCACTATATTCTATTCTATTCTATTCTATTCTATTCTATTCTATTCTATTCTATTCTATTCTATTCTATTCTATTCCATTCTATTCTTTTATTTATACCCTTCACCCCCATAGGTGCTTCTTTAAGTACCATTTTTAACCACCTAAATCCTTCACATGAATACTTGATAGCCCAATCATATGTTATATGCTTAGATACTTTATGAAAAATGTTGGAACTATGGCAATTCAAATTTTTTTTATATTACATGAAAGTGAAGTAGAATATATGAACTCTTTAAGATGAAGTTGCCAATGATGATATCAGTGTCTTGTGATAACATTAAAGGGTGGTAACAAATAAAAGTTCAAACCTTCAGAATAACTAGACTTACAAGTTAAAAATATGCAAAACTTCCTCTTTTGTTAGTCTATGCTTAGTCAAAAACTTAATAGATTTTCATTAGGTAGAATAAAATTAGGAGTTTATTTTTGTTCTACAATTTGCATGCATTTAGGAGGATGTTTTTATGTTTTATGTGTGTATGATGTGTGTATGTGAATATGATATATGTATGTGTTTATATATTCATCTGTGGTGGTATATATCTGCCTCATTGCACATGGGGAGAATAATTGTCTTCCATCTTATTTGATATATGATCTCTCACAGACAGACAATTTGTGAGTTTCTGGAGACTCTCATGTCTCCATTTTCTATCACACCCGGAACTGACTTGGGATAACAGATGTAAACCATTTTATCTAAACTTATGTGAATTCTGGAAAGTCATACAACCTCCAGTCCTCATATTTGTCCATCAGTGTTGATTCACTGATCCATCTCTCCAGGCCTCACTTCAGATTTTAAAAGATCATGCATGGTATGGAAAAACCTAGCTAATAACTTTTAGCTATGAAAATCACCATTATTGGAGGAAAATCTACAATCACTAACCTCTAAACTAGCATAATCACTAACAATAATCTATTAAGTCCTTATTTGATTTATAATGTCCTTATACCCACAGATGTAAATAGTCTTCACCTGCTATCAAGGATTTTTTTTTTTTTGCAATAGAATCTACAATAAATCCAAATGCAAGGTTGAGGAGTACAGTTCCAAAGGATATATCTACAAAACACTCCTGTGCCTAAAGATTAGGGAACATTGAGGAAGAAAGGGAATAAAGATCACAAGAGCAATTATCAAGGTGTTTGCTTTGAGGTTATGTCTCTGAGAAATATCAAAAGCTATGCACATAGAGTCTTACTAACATTACTGCTCAAATATGGGCTGAATATGGATGGCAACAGTGAATGAGCTAAACTAGACAAAGAAAAGCATACCAGGGTTCAAAGCCTGTATAGTTCTATAGAAAGAACTATAGTAACTGAGGAAATCTAGGAGCAGGAAAGATAGTCTTCCCAAGGGAAGAGTACACTAATTGGTTGTCCGATGCTAAATTGTCGGTCTGAAAACATGCATACAGCTGGTATTATAAAGACCAAAAGAAACCAGGTTATTTTTAGGAACACAAATATATATACATATCCATGGAATTTAGTTCCAGAACACAGCCATGCCACTGCATTCTGAAGGCTTACCTCCTGTTGCTTTGCTGTAGATTCACGGACTCTGACATTCAGTGTTTCTGTATGGAGTTGAACATCAAGCAGTGTCATATTCAGACTCTGCAAGGACTTGGAGATTGCATCCAGTGAATTCCCATGTTCCTGGACTGACGAAATCAAGGAATTTAACTGCAGAAGAATATCATTAAGTCTTTGGTCAGTTGCCATGCTGAAATTCTGGAAGCGTTCCGTGTCTATAAGGTCGGCTTTTGAGTTTGAAATGCTTTCGATTCTCTCCTCCATGTCCTTCATGTGTTCCATGATAATTGTAAATCTCATTTCCACTTTACTGGTATTTTCTTTTTCCATAGGACCTTGAGATGTGTCACTTGTGTTAAGTGAACAAACTAAGCAGTTCTTCATTTCCCAATTCAAAAGCTGAGCTGAATATTTGAATAAAAAATAAATCAATTTTTAGCCTATATCATTTGTGCTCATCATCCCTATGTCTTTGAATCCCACCCATTGAAGGGTGTTTAATGCTAGCTTAAAACAAGCATTTAGTTTTCATTGATTAGACTCAGTATATTATTATAAATCACATAGTCACCTCTATGATTTTTATGTTAGAAATTAATCCAGTATAGATCAGCCTTTCTGATTTCTTATTGTTAGTCTTCTTAACAATTCTTTGTCAATTAGAGAAAATTCTACAGACTGAAGTGTTCTGCACCTGAGTCATGGGCTATTTACTGTTGCTAGAAAAGAGTTCACCTTAAACAACTCTTCTGAAATTATCCTGTTGGACATATTTATATTAAAATTACAATTACAAAATCAATACACAGAATAATCAGAAGACCAATGTCATCTACGGGATTGGTAAACTGTTGGTTTATCACTGAAGATACCAGAAAAGTAGTCACTTTAGTTAAACAGGTTAGTTTTCCTAAGATAAAATTGGGAAGACACATTTGTTCTCTTTAAAAATGCATTGTTCACGTTACACTATTTTCTCCTGTTGTAAAATATTTAATCATAGCAGCAAATATGAAAAATAATTTACCATATGTATTATTAGTCTAAAGTCTAATGTTTGATTGCAGATTTATCAAAACATTTGTTTCCATTATTATTATTATTATTATTATTATCATTATTATTATTATTATTTTATTTGGTTTGTGATACAGAACTTCAGCGTGTAGCTCAGCTTGGCCTTGATGATGTTATACAGCCCACTCTAACCTCAGACTCATGATGCTTCTGCATAGCTTTCCCAGTCTCAGAATCACAGAATCTGGAAACTTTTAATTTAGTGTTGTATTATCAGCACTTTTTAATTTTAATTTAATAATCTTATTTAAAAATATTTGGCAAGTACATTCTATCCTAGCATAGACCTGCCAGATTTCCCTAGAAATTCTCCACATTAAGTTTGTTTCTACTTTGAGTAACACATTCAATGTTTTTGAAAAGCAGTCTCGTGATGAATCACATCCTCAAAAATAACCACTCTGTTCCATGAAATTTGGGAACTATAATGAGCTGCTGAAGCATGTTTGCAAATGGCTATATGTTCTCTATATGAGCTAATTATCTTTTCAGAATGGTATAGAATGAAATAAATACATAAATAAAGGAAAACAAAAACATCACGTTTAAAGATAAAATTACATATGCTGTAATTATATATGATGAAGTAAATACTAAAATATTTACCACTATTCTATAATAATATATATTTGATGAAACTTAACAGATTATAGCTATGTATATATTTTTGTCTGCATGCTCCTTTTACATCCTTAGTTTGATGCATAATGTTTTTCACATTTGATAATATAGAACAGGAAAAGTACACCTTCACACGGGCAAAATATTTAAATATATAGCCATATGTGAATCTCCTGAATTTCTTAGTTGTAACCAGTATTACAGAGTTTTTAAGAATTAAATAAGACATGCTGGGCATGATGGTGCATGCCTTTAATACCAGGACTTGGGAGGCAGAGGCAGGCAGATGTCTGAGTTCGAGGCCAGCCTGGTCTACAAAGTGAGTTCCAGGACAGCCAGGGCTATACAGAGAAACCCTGTCTTGAAAAACAAAAACAACAACAACAAAAAAAAAAACCAAAAGAATTAAATAAGACAACAAAAATGTCTACTTAGTACTATCAGTAAATTTGTGATTTCACTGGAACAGTGTGATTCTGGAAGCCTCCTCTATGCCTCACTTGTCAATTTGTTCTTGGTATTTTTCTACCCTGTCCTTGCTTAGATTTCTTGAACCATGTAAAAATGCTTTCCGTTTCAACAGTAGTTGAGACTGGGTTGAATAAATATTTAGACCTTATTTCAGGCAGCCAGCATCGATAAAATTCTATTGACTACATACATAAAGGAATATCTTATAGGATTCGTATAGCCACAAATATTCCTTACTCAACTGAGTTATATTTGTAAACATAGTAATTTGTATTTTATTTTATTAGACCTATGCCATATTTGCTTCACTATATCATTTTACTTTGAAAGCAACCTCTTTTTCATATAGTAAAATAAATATTTCTTCAGCATAGATAAAAGAGAATGGATTTTGCAAAAGGTTATATGAACTAGAATTTTAATTTGACAATAAAGACATTTTATTCATTTTTAAAAATATAATATTTCTTGTTTTCTTAATCATACATGAAACTAATTTAACTTTCTTTACAAATGGCTAACTCAAGTCCTGGAGCATTTAGCTTCATAGGGCTTGCTGGGCATGCATATATGAACCTTAGAATCCAAACTGCAGCAATTACAAATTAACTGTGGTGGATTTAATGAGAAGGCTCCAAACACTCATATATTTAAACTTTTGTTTCCACAGTTAGTACACCTGTTGAAGAGGATTAGGAAGTTGGACCTTGTAGGAGAGGTACGTCAATAGAGGTGAGAGTTGAAGTTTCATAAGACTAAAGTCATTCAAGGTAGCTCTCTCTTCCTCATGATTGTGTCTCAAGATGCGAGTTCTCTGAGCCATACCTGCCTTCTTCCCCACTTGCTCTTCACCATGATGATCATGGACTCTAATCCACCAATGGACATATAAAAGTGAACAGCAAAAGGTCCACAAGACCTAGACCTTGCACAAGGAGCTATACAAAACTAACAAAGCTGGGAATAGGAGAGGTGATCTTTCCCAGGGAAGAACAAACAAACTGTTTTTTTAATGTCAAAAAAACCAATGCTGAAAACATGCAAATAAGATGATACAGTTTGAGCTGGCACTATTGCTATTATATGCATATATTACATGCATGTATATAACATGTGTGATATATGTGTATATATGTACATATATACATATAATATGTATATATACATAAGCACATATATATTACATATACATGTAATAACAATAGTAAAAACAAGGCCATTAATTTGAAAGAGAGTAGGGAGGGTATGTAAGAGGGTTTGGAGGAAGGAAACAGAAGGGAAAATGCTGTAACATGTACAATTATATTATAATCTCAAAAGTAAATTTAAAAAGAATATCAGAGTCTATATTTTTAAAAGTTCACATTTTTCATCTTTTCCTGGAGAGATGGCATTCTGTAATGACTTTATTTTATACTGAAAGAAGGCAAACTTTTATGTCCTATGCAAATACCTGGGGACCTAGTGATATTTGATTCTACACATCATGTTTACTCTTTCATGTAGTAATATCTTTGTCCATTCAACATTTATATTATTTTGAGAAAAGATACTTTGTATTTCAGTAATAATTTATACACATCAGCTCTATAACATACCTTCTCATCCTGGTCCAGTCTTATGATGCTGTTTTCTGTCAGGAATACTTCACATTCTTTGAGAAAGATATCATATAATGCATGCCACAAGAATAGTAAAACAAGTTTTCACATACTAGCTACTTTAAGTTGAAAGCTTTATGTTCATTTTACTTCAGCTACCAATTCGTATGTCGTGTCATAACTTTCTGCAGTCTACATTTGTAATCGTTTGATATCATGTCTCTATATGCAATACATTTTAGCTCTCTTTGAAAGACATTGTGATCTGACACTAAGAGTTATAAATTCATCAACAACTACCTGTTCTGAGTACATGATAGTCACAATGAGCTCTGCTTAAAATTCTGGTGAATTTGAAACAAGTATTAGTTTATAAGATGGGAACACTCTATTTCCTATCTGTCTTAAGAGGTACCTATTATAATTTTAGGAAACAGAAAACAACAGATCAATTTCTGGCAATCCCAGAGCAAATGTTTGACTTGGTAATATTTTGTTATAGCCCAAGAACTTTAAACTTGATTACAAGCCTGGATTCTATTCATGCTTCTATTTTGCTTGATCATGACCTATCAAAGTCCTTGAGGTAGGTTCTGTAGACTGTGGTTTGCATAAAAGAGATGAAATGTACCCAAATTCTAACTGGTGTATATTTGTTGACACCATGTAAGGTCACATCATTCAAATTTGTATTTCACACTGTAGATAAGTCCGTAAACATGAACAACATGTACACAACCTTGCTTATGGGGAAATGAGGAATATATGCTGTTAGAAACATCTAATCCCTTTATTCAATCACTGTAATTTGTTCACAGTTTGCTTTGGTTGCAATGCTTGGATTTTTGTTTTAGTTGTTTTTAATGGCTAAAACAGGAGCTTTTCTAAAAGAAATATTTTCTTGGTTGACATTTTGAAAATTCTATTTCCATGGATTTTTTTCTGGACAATCATGTTTTATTATCATAACCAAATTACACTGAGAGACAGTACACAAGAGAGGTTAAGATGCAAAAGTCATAGATAGAAATGCATGCTCCATTACCAAGGAGTTTCAGTATTTTGGTGTGGATAATGAAGATAATTATAGTGTCTGCTGAAAGGGTAATTGTAAAGATGTATTAAGAGAATATGCTGAAAGTTTATAGCCTGGTGCTCAGGCATGGTAAATGATGCAAAATGATAAAACAATAGCTGCTTTTACAATTGTTGTTAATTTCCTTAGCTTTTCTTCCTGAGTAGAATTTTTAATGTGTTTTGAGATACTCTCTCAAGTTTCCCTTAACAATGGAACTTTGGTTTTATATTTAGGAGCATTTTCTTAGGTAGATTAATGTGCATATTCATATGAAATTTTCCTAAGCCTTTCTCTTGATTAGCATATAGCAAGATGTAGTGTGTGTGGGGGGAGGAAGCATAGAGAAAATAAAAAGAATGACAAGACCAGGGAAGTAGAATATCCATTAAAATCCAAGAGGTCTATTTTGGGATAGTAGCTCAGTTGATAGAATAGTTTGCTCGCATTCAGGTTTTCCTGAGTTCAATTTTAGCCCCATGTAAACTAAATCTGTTGATGCCCTGACCTCAGCACTTAGAGGTAGGGGCAGGACGACTAGCTATTCAAAGTCATCCTTAGCTACAATTAGAAGACAGCCTGGGAAAAGGGATAAAACATATTCATAACCACAACAACAATAATAATTCCTCCCAAAACAAACAAAAGCAAAACAGGCAAGCAAGCAAACAAAAAGCATTCATTTAAAACTGTCATCTCAGCTCAAGCCAACTTCTTAGAGAAATATTTTTCTGGAGAACATCACTTAGAACCCAAGTAGCATACCATACTTTTAAATTTTTTACAGCTATTGCTGTGTTGCAGTTGATATATGTTTTAAATTACAGCATGTGAAACACATCGACTAGAGACAGTCATGATGTGATATTCCTGTCTGATTTTCACACTTGGCATGAAAAGCTTTCCGCAAATCAGGCATGTTTTGTTTTCGGATAGGCATTGTTAGTGTAAATTAATGTGTTTGTTTTCATACTGACAAGTACTTCAGAAGCAGAGGATTATTTTCTCTACATGCTTGGAAAGTTTCTGGAGACATGCTAAAGAACCATGGTTAAGTTCATTCACTTTTGGGGGAAGTTTTTACTATATACTAACTGGAATTTCAGGAGCATTGTTGCCCATCACTAGAAGTATACAAAACTGAGGAGTATAATTTTGAAATAGTCTGAATTTTACCAGCACTTTCTTTAAAACAAAACAAAACAAAAAGAGATTAAAGAAAGTTTAATATGAAAATTCAATTACATTTACATGTAACAGCAATGAACAACTGCAGTATAAAACTCAAATGCATTAGCATTTGCAAAAACAAGAGGAGAATCTAATCTCAGTCATGTCTAAGAGTACATGTAAAAGATATATGTAAAACTTTGAAAGAAGTTAACAACATCCTAAGTAAATAAAAATGCATCCTCTGCATTATTTTATGTTTGCTTAACATTACAGACATGCATACACACACACACACACACACACACACACACACACACACACACACACAGAGAGAGAGAGAGAGAGAGAGAGAGAGAATTTAAATAAAATTTTGTCACTTGTGATAATATTCCCTCCTGCTCATGATGCCTAGTACTATAAACCTAGACGAGAGAACATATCACTGCCATGTCACTACAGTAATTTTCTAACTGCATCCTAAATACTTATTATCTTTAACCACCAGTAAATATAACTCTCACATCTTGTCAGAGAAGATTCCCCTCGCTCCCCTGGATTGAGATTAGTGCAGAAATCCAAAAACTCGCCAAAATCTAGAGTACAAAGGACTGTGGTAAACCTATTCCAAATTATACACTGATAACACAAGCTGTACATGTAAGACTCAGTGAACATCATAGACAAGGGGGACAGAAAGACTGTAATAGTCAGAGGATCAGGGTATCTACTGAGAGATGGTGTCTTCTATGTATGCCTGGGATCTGCACTAATGAAATGCCAACAATGTGATCAATGAGAAAAGACTTGAAAATGATAATACTGATTGCCATTTCAGTATAGATGGAATAAATCTCACAAGGCCCTACCCCCTGGATCAAGAGCTACATATAGGCTGTTAATGGTTTCTGGTAAAGAATCAATCATTTACAGGGATGGGCTTCCTGACGTGTTATCCAGTATTAAGAGGTCAGACCTAATAAATGCACATACAGTCAAGCAACATATAATAAACCCAGAGACTGTTTACAAATTGATATATATGTATATGATGATTTTTGAGAAAAATAGAGGGATAGTGGAGGAGTTGGGGAGAAAGGAAAGAGGGAGGAGAGACAGGCATAAACCTAGCCCATTTTCTTTATGTCAAAATTTTTATTTTACTCCCTTACATTCTGCTTGAATAAAAGAAAAGGTTTCTACTTAACATTATAGAATCTGTTTCCATTCAATTGTTGAAATTGAGGAGAGTTTCGCATTCGTATAGCAGCTGCTATAGCTCTGGTTTTACAATAAGCAGATGAATGCAGTTCCAAAAGTCTCGGATACAGTACCTGTTACTATTCCAACAACAGGTATTAGTACTGCAAACACAAGGAGGTAGAGAGCAATGAGGGCAGCCTTGAAGGACTTCAACTTCTCCTGAAGGGAGGGGCCATTTTTAGTGCCTAAAACAAAGCAAAAGAAAATGGAACAAATCCCAGACTATTATTAAAAACTTTGATTTGAATCTTTGTAATTGGTGCTAGAGATAAGATTCAGTGGATGAAGTGCTTGTCACACAAGTAAGAGAACTTAATTATATATGATTTTATGTTTGTATAACTCAGATGATTTGAATGTAACACACAATTATTTTAGTGGGAAAAATTATTTACATATCTTATGGATAGAACTGTACTTATCTCTTTGGTATGCATTTACATAGAATGTGTATTTCTCTAATGGGATGTTGTATAGCAGTGGAGCTATGTATATACATATACACATTGTGTGGGCATGTGGGTTCCTGTGTAAGTTCATGGTCAATGCTTGGACATCTTCTTCCACCAGAACATGTGGAGGTCAGGGGTCAGATCACCTGGAACTGGAGTCACAGATGGTTATGAGTTGACATGTGCATGCTAGGAACCAAACCCAGGTCTTCCAAAAGAGCAAGTTTCCTCGACTCTGTCCCTTTGCACTTCATTTTTGTGACAAGTTCTCCCACTGGACTCAGGAATCCCAGATTCAGTTACACTGGCTGCCCAGCAATCCCCAGGGATCTTCCTGTACCTTATTTCCCCAAAGTGGAATTATACATGTAAACTGTCACATCTGAGTTTTATCTAAGGGCTGAGATTTGAACTCATGTGTGATCTTTGAAGGTTTTGCATGATGTTTCTTCCATCTGAAATGTCTAACTCTTCCCTCTCCACCCATTTTCTCAGGTATGGGCATCAAGGGTTAGTAGACTGTCCCGTCAACTTAAAATGCTTAGATGCTGCTTAACTTTAGATGCTGCTTAATGTAGTCCCTCTGTATAATAATCTCATTCATCTGCTGCAAGCAGGATGTTTATCTCTCAAAAAGATACGAAGAAGTGCTGATCCTTGATAATTATAAAGGTGATTTTAATTGGAACCAGGGACAGTGCAGATTAGTTGACTATAAATCATGTGTTGTGATGTGAGGTTGATTCTGATATAATAGTTGTATCTTTATAACAAGAGAAAAAATGATCTGATCACACAGGAAAACAATCAATATCTTTGAAGCAGGAAGTAGAGGGGGGCAGTGATGCAGTTAAATGCCAGGGTTACCACAAATTGTCAGAAATCCCTGGAAGCTGGGAATAGACATGGCCTTTAAATGACCTGTGACCCTTTGGATACTTTGATTTAAGACTTCTGGGACAGAGAACTGTGAGGAGACAGGCAGACAGACAGACAAATCTCTACTGACTTAAGCCACCCAAACAACTACCTGTGTCACCCTATCATTTTCCACTTACTGTGAGGAAGGGATGCTGTCATTGAACGTGCGTCAAATTTCACGGATTCTGAACTGCAGTCAGCATCCTCTTGTTCATGAGGGCAGAGCCTCTGATTCTCTGTCATCTGTCAAACACATTTAGAATACAAGAATGCCATGTAAAATTGCTCAGGTTGGTTTTCATGGTGTTACAAGTTAATATTTATAATTAAGATCCAATTTTAGCCAGCAAAAATGTCTAATTAAATACACACATCATATAGACCACTATATGAATCTTTCTCATGACTTTCTATTTAAATTAAAAAAATATATATCAGATTTATGGGACCAGGGAGATAGATTCCAACGAGATGCCTGCTACTCAAGCATGAATACCTGAATCTGGATGCCAAGCACTCCCTGAGAAGCTACAAGCAGTGTAGCTCTGATGCTTGGAAATAAGAGACAGGAGATTTCCCAGCACTGCTCTGACCAGTCAGTGCAGGCAACTAATGTGAGTCTAGTGCACAATGATCGATCCAGTCTCAAAGAATATGGAGCAAAGCAATAGAAGAAAATACACAGCACTGATTCCGGGTCTCCATCCACAACTACACATCTGCTCAGTTGCAACTCCTCCAGACACACACACTCACATGCACACAGTCATGCACTCAGATATACACTGCAAAGCCATGAAAAACAGATTTAAAAGGGGGAATCCTTGAGGATTCATTGCTGTGTTGTTCTCTGTACAGAGGCGTCTGTGTTTACAGATGTGTGGCCTTTGCACGTGAAGAGGAGGAGTCTTACTTTTCTAATGAAAAAAAAATTATCCAAGTGACAAAATCAACTAGCTAGAGAGAAAACATGACTTCCCTTAGAACAAATAGTTATACATGTTTGGAACAAATATTTCCAGTGACTTTCTGGACTGAATTTATTGAACATAGCTTAACGAGCCAGACTTCCTTGCCAAGGCATCTCTTTATCAGTTTAGAAAGATATGGTCAAGTCACTAGATTTAGACACACAGGCAAAAGTAATTTTTCTTTTTGATTGTTGTTGCTTTTACTTCATTAATTAATTTATTCTTCTTTCTTGTATTACATTGCTTCTCTCCTCCCAATACCTGCCACCTACATGTCCCACCCCTCACCCAGATCAATTCCTCCTTTCTCTTCTGCAAAGATCAGGCATCTCAGGGATATCAACTAAACACAGGATAGTAATTAAGACGAGAATAGACACATCCCTTCACATGGAGGCTGGTTGAAGCAACCCAGTGGGAAGAAATGGTCTTTAAACCAGACAAAAGTTACTGTTCTTTCCTTCCCTTCCATCGTGTCTTCTTTCCCTCCTTCCCTCCCTCCTTTTTTCTCCTTCTCTCTCTTCTACTCTTTATGTTTCCTTTGGGTTTTGTAATACACAACATAAATCTATTCTTCCATTATTCAAATTCAGTCAATGTTCTACTTAGCAATCTATGCCTTATCTCTATTGACAGGTATCAATGGTCTTGCATGTCTTGAATAAGAGCTAAATGGGCTACAATGCCAGTCTTCCTGATACATGAACTGAGAGGGTCAACAATTTACAATTCTAGATCTATAGGTACTGTGTCATTTATGATAGAAGCAAAGAGTCTGGTCTGGTATTGCACAGTCAGGAGACTGCACATGACAGCATTACCTTGCACATTGAAAAGGTAGTAAAGAGAATCTTGAAATTTTTCAACAAAAAGAAATGTTAAACATTATTTTCATATGACACAATAAATATGATACATCAAGATATCATATAACACTCACTAATGGTTACAGTTTTATATTTCACAAATTTAATTATGACCAAGATTAGGGCATTGGTGAAACATTTACTAAGCCTGTGTCATGTCCCATGCTTAATTCCAATTATGAAAAAAACTAAGTAAAATCAAATTAATTTTTACATTGAAACAAGTGAATTTAATTAAAACACAAAGTTTCTTACTCCTTTTGTTCTTTTACTCTTTTCTTGTGGTATTAGACATTAAAATGGAGGTATCACTCAAAAGTTCATAGGTCCTTTAACCATTAAACTACATCTTAATGTTTGAAGTTCTAACAGTCATCTCTTGGATGGAACACAGTGCCCCCAATGAAGGAGCTAGAGAAAGTACCCAAGGGGCTAAAGGGGTCGGCAACCCTATAGAAGGAACAACAATATGAATTAACCAGTAACCCCCAGAACTATGTCTCTAGCTGCATATGTAGTAGATGATGGCCTAGTTGGACATCAATGGGAGGAGAGGCCCTTAGTCTTGCAAAGATCATATGCCCCAGTACAGGGGAATGCCAGGGCCAGGAAGCAGGAGTGGGACGGTTGGGGAACGGGGGGGGGGATATAAAGGGGCTTTGGGGATAGCATTTGAACTGTAAATGAAGAAAATATCTAATAAAAATGTTTAAATTTTTTTTTAAAGATTCTAATAAATTTTCAAGAAATGGTGCTGATTGTGGCTGAATGGTCTGCATTTTACGAACATTGTCCTTGAAGATAAATGGAATAACGTTGTTTTGTGGGTCACAGTTCAGGCAGGTTGACTAATTTAGCAAGAATCAACATCATCTAATCTTTCTTTATCTACTCCACTGCTGAGGGATGTTTTGCTGCAGTTTTAACTGAATTCACAACAGGGTCAGGAAGAAGCCCTCCAGCCTGGGCTGGAGACAGAGGACCATCACTTATACCTAAAGGCACTTGCTGCTTTGGGAGATTCACAGACTAGCAAGGATGTGACTAAACCCCTGTCAACAGACTTGTAAAACTATGGCCAAGAGGGTTATTCATTTGGCCACTCACACAGACATGCCTTGCACGTTGATCATTTCTGAGAATCGGTTTTCACAAATCTTAAGTTGTTCAGTCTGACGATTGTGATCTTTACAGGATTTGCCACCAGTACAAGGGGATAAGGGAAGGGAACCGGGAGGACCAGAAACTAACTCTCTCCCTCCCCCTCCCCCTCCCCCTCCCTCTCCCTCCCTTCCTGCCCCGCCCCTCTCTCTCTTCAGGTAAAAAAAAAAGGAAAAGCCCAAACCAAAGGAAGCAGATATGTTGCAAGTCACAGGGTGCTGTAGATCCTATAGAATTAAATGCAGAGCGACGGCTCCACCACAAAAAGATGAAAATGTCCAATTGTGAGTCACAATGGCATGCGCCTACAACCTCACTATCTGTAATCCTGGCACTTGGAAGAGACTGGCAAGAGGAATGCAGAGTTAACACCAGCCTGGGCCACACTGTGAGACTCTCATAAGCAAGCAGAATCCGTTAAACAATTAAGTAAATGTGTGACAAATAGCCCTGGAGACTGACCAGGAAGGAAGCAGATTTGGACCCCAGGATCCAGGCGTTTCCCTTTTAATGCACGATGAAATGTGGACAATGATTTTTACCCATCAAGCAAAACAAATGAGCAAGGAAACAACACGGAGTTAACACTAGAACAGCTCTATAATCAGGTCAAAGCCGCATTCAAAATGACTAAGGCCTAGTGGATAAAACTTGTGACTTTGAGCTCAGCTGGAAAAACCCTATTCACTCTGTTCATGAAGGCTTTCTGTCGTTTCTTTACTGGCTGTTACTGGTCCTTCTCCAAACAAGTAAGTACGAGTTCATTTTTGCTTAAATGCAAAGAAAACATTGCAGGCCGTCTACTCATTTCTCTATGTAGGAAGATTTCTGAATTAAGATAAAAATATTTGTACCTGAAAAAAAGACGAGAGTATAAACTACTGGCTGGTGGATACATGCCTGCTTTGTTCAACATTACACTACCCGAGCTTCAGGCACCCTGGTACTTTGAATACACATTATAATTGTTGACTCAATGATTTTATGATTTTATTTGACTTTCTAAGATGTTAAGCTCACGTGTTAGTTTTTGATTGCCAGGTGAGGTGACTATTTAGAAAATCAGTGGACTGCAGAGGTGAGTTCTTTTGGAGACAGAAATAACTCTTCTCCTTCTCCTTCTCCTTCTCCTTCTCCTTCTCCTTCTCCTTCTCCTTCTCCTTCTCCTTCTCCTTCTCCTTCTCCTTCTCCTTCTCCTTCTCCTTCTCCTTCTCCTTCTCCTTCTCCTTCTCCTTTCTCCTTCTCCTTCTCCTTCTCCTTCTCCTCCTCCTCCTCCTCCTCCTCCTCCTCCTCCTCCTCCTCCTCCTCCTCCTCCTCCTCCTCCTCCTCCTTCTTCTTCTTCTTCTTCTTCTTCTTCTTCTTCTTTTCCTTAGATATTTTCTTTATTTACATTTCAAATGTTATCACCTTTCCTGGTTTCCCCTCCAAAAACCCCCTATCCCTTTCCTTCTCCCCCTATTCCCCAACCCACCCACTCCTGCTTCCTGGCCCTGGCAGTCCCCTACATTGGGGCATAGAACATTCACTGGATCAAGGGCCTCTCTTCCCATTGATGATCAACTAGGCCATTGTCTGCTACATATGCAGCTAGAGCCATGAGTTTTCTTTGGTTGGTGGTTTAGTCCCAGGGAGCTCTGTGGGTACTGGTTAGTTCATGTTGTTGTTCTTCCTATGGGGCTGCAAAACCCTTCAGCTCCTTGGGTACTTTCTCTAGCTCCTTCTGTTTATTTGTGATTCAGAATCTAAGGGAGTTTGGCTTTATTTCCAGTCTTTCACTGACATCTTTGACCCTATATGAACATAACAGGCCCCATAAGAACTTAGTGTTTCAATTGGTCATATACATACACACACATATGTGTATATGCATACACATATATTATATAGGCATGCACACCCAGCCACAGCACCCCCATGTGTGTTTATGTAGGTGTGTGTGTGTGTGTGTGTGTGTGTGTGTGTGTGTGTGTGTGTGTGCGCGCATGTGTGCTGCTATGACTTGAAACTACATATATCCCCAAAGCCTTCCCTTGGCAGTGTGAGACAGGCTTATCTTCCTGCTTCCACAGCCCGAGCTTCCTGCATAATCAAGATGAGTATTTCCTATCTTCGCCTCAGCCTTTCTGGAGGTCAGAACACTAATATAAGGACGTTTGAGCCTGGTTGGAATATTTTGGTTAAAACTGTGAATTCATTTCTCTCTTTTTATATATTTTCTGTTTCATCCTTTTGGTCCCAGAGCCAGGCTTGCTCTTTAGAGCTTAGGAACATGGACAGATGCCTCTGCCTAGTCCCCCTCTGCATTCTTTTGCATTTGGTCAATCTCAACTGGCCTACTGCCACTTTCAGGGACACTTTACTAGATTTTGCCCAGGATGACTTTTTTGGGGGGGGGGAGGGGCGAGGGGGTGATTTAGTTTGGGGGATGTTTATCTAACCCAGTGTTCACCCTCTAGATGTTCACTGCGTCTCTGGTTTCCTTTCAGTGATATTCTCAACGGCTAAAATGCCCATGCCCTGATAAACCAAAGTAGAATTACAGTACAGCACAGCTCACTCCGGGAAGCAGTAAGTGTGCTGGGCTTAAATAAAGACATGGCAAAGGGGTTACTGAAAGAAATAGGACTGACCTCAGTGCAGGCCCTGCTGAAGTCTTCAGCCAGCACGATGATGGCTTCCTTGTGTTTGCACAGGTGAACGTTCCTTCTTGTACTGTGTGCTTTACCCACCCCCACCCCCTACCCCCGAGTTCCTGAAGCCATGAGCAATTCATACACAACAATATACAAATGGGTGGAAGGACAGGTCAGATACTCTCATAAGTGTTGCTCTCACGGACATGGTAGGAGTGCAGCCACCTTATAACAGTCCCGACTCCCATCCTCATGTTTTTCCAAGCAAAGTGTTCTCTCACTGACAACCACTGTTCTGTGTGCATTATGAATGTGTTTGCTGAATGTAGATGTAGAGTTTTTAATCACTGCGGGCAACATCTGCATTCAGCAATAGGACTGCTGGGATGCCTTTTATAAACATTCAAATTCATAACCAAAAATCTTCAGGAGCTACAGAAGCAACAAAGATTTGTCACATGTTGAGCGATTTCTCTCATTTTACTGCCTATAGTTTTAGCCCTTTATGGTGTGTGTGTGTGTGTGTGTGTGTGTGTGTGTGTGTGTGTGTGTGTGTGTGTGTGAGAGAGAGAGAGAGAGAGAGAGAGAGAGAGAGAGAGAGAGAGAGAAAGAGAGAGAGAGAGAGAGGTGGGGGGAGGGAAAGGAGGGAGGGAGGGAGGGAAGGGAGGGAAGGGAGTGAGAGAGGGAGAAACAGAGAGAGAAAAACAGGTATGTAGAGAATGTTTTATCAGGAAAACAAACCTGAGAAACATAAACCTGAGAACAAGCTGAATTAGTGGTGGAGTAAAGAAGAATGATCCAGCACTCCAGGACACAGACAAACCTTTGGCTATTTTCTGATGGATTTTGATTTTGTTTTGGGACAACGTATCACTAAGTGAGCCAGTCTGGCTTTGGCATGCAATCTTCCTCCAACAGACTTCTATATGACCACAGGTGTACTAATGTGCTGTGTCCTATGCCTTAACTGTGAATGTGTCAGGGCTCAGCTCTGGCCCAGCTCTGGCCCTGCAGTCTCTGCCCACTTACTCCCATGATGATCTCAGTGCCTTAGTATCGGGCACAAGGCTCTGTGTTTGATCCCCAGAGCCATCAAACAAAAAACAGAACAAAAAATTAACATGAAAAAATTACATAGATGGAAACGACCACATATTTTTAAGGATGACTATATTTCATGCATCTAGAAAGTTCATAGAAAGAAAGTTCATATTTCACATATATAGAATTAAAAAAAAAAAGAATTTGTTACACACTGGAAAATGCTTCTCTCAGACTTCCATGAACTTAGTTACCTGGCCCAAAATAGATATCCTTGGTGCATTCCATTTTGCCTCAAATAATTTTATTATTAAATTTACCAGATTATTTCAGTTTTTATTTGATTCTTTTTTTTTCTTTTTTTCTTTTTTGGAAATGTAAGAATACATACAGAGGCGAATCTTTGTTAGTAGTCTGGGAACTGTTTTACAGCATTTTTCTGTGACCTTAAATGTGATTTCCAAGTTAAGAGCCAAATAATTTCACACAAAGTGACTTTTCCCAGCACACGCCTTTACCCTGATAAAGGATTGTGAAATCCTTTGAGCTTGTATAATCTATCAACAGTATGTTCTCATGAGAATCGGAATGCATCTCTGCCACATAAGCTTTTTATGAAGGGTCAAAAGTTCCTGGAAGCAGCAACAGGAAAGCCATATGAAGGAACTCAGAGGTTAACACTAGCCGCAGTCTTCATTTTCAGGCATGTTATCATTAAAACCATGTAGTGACATGGAAGCTGGGATAAAATTCAACTTCTACCATCCAGTCACTTGAATACAATAAAGCCCCTCATTCCTCACAGGACATTTAAGTCTTTGTTCACAGGTCTCCTTTTACCCCATGTTACAGCAATGTGCATGTTGATTGCTGTGACACATTTTGCTTAAAAATCCTGTTTTTTTCTCCTTTGAATGGTCTTTCCAAATTTGAAAGTAATGAACTATATGATATTTAATCAAACATGAGTAACCCATTTCTATAACCATTTTTTTTAATGACCACCCCCTTTCTGGAGCTCACGATTTTACTTACATAAATAATGATGCCATAGGTACTGTGGTTGGTTAGACTTATTCTTTTGATATTCTTCTGTTTGATTTTGCACCAGTGTTGAAGTACTACACTAAGTGATAACTATTTTAAATATCTTAGTATCTACTGTTATTTAAAAAGAGGTTATAATACACATTATATTTGAATAATGTATGAGTGTGAAAATTTTAAAACGAGTGAGGTTCATCATCATAGAATTATTTAGATATTAACAAGAATTGTGATAATTTAAGACACCTTTGTTTTCCTGTTTATGATTAGTGTGGAAGAGATATTTTCATGCAATTATTCGTTATTTACTGTACCTTGGCTATTGCCTGTTCATATCCATTGCTTGGACACTCTAGGGAAGTTTTTGTATACCCATGTGTAACTAAGGAATTTATGTGTATCTAGCATCTACTAACCATTTGAGAATTTTTTGTTGTTGTCGTCAGAATACTAGCATTAGACTTAGAGATAATTCTCTGCTCAGTAAAGGTGCTGCAAGAAAACTACACCCGTAGTACTCTCTTACTTTTCATTTTGAGACAAGACCTGACTGAAATTGTCCAGACTGGAATTGAACTTACTCTCTAGCCTAGGAACATCTTCATCTTGTTGTCTGACTACCTTGGTGTTCCAAGCAGGTGGACAAGAGGCCTGTGACCATGTGCCTGGCCATTTGTCTGTTCATATTTCTGCATATCATTTCTTCTAAGATAAATGTATACTTATAATTGTCATGATCATTTTACAGTCATTTTTTCTTAACAGTGGGGTAAATTTCTCCAATGTAACATTTCTTATTCTTTTAAATTAAAACCCTGCTTTTAATATAGGTAGCTGATAATTTATATCACCTTTAAAGTTATTGTATTTGTGTATGCAATGATAAAAATGAATGTATAAAGACTCCTGTTGAAGACTGTTTATGCCTTATAGTAGTGACAATTGTCCTTGCTAGTAAAATATAAAAAGTACTAATGTTCGAGTCGAAAACCAAACATGTCAAAAAAGAATATGATCAAAATATATTCTATAAAATTCTCAAAAATGAAAACAGAAAAAATAAAAAAATTAACAAACTGTTCCTAAGTGGAAAGACGAATATATCATTCTTTTAGCTAAATGACTTTAAGAAAGCAGGGATTATTTTTAAAGCTTTGAACAATTTTTATATGTGTAAAATGTTAATATACGATCAATGTAAAGGAATACTTGAAGACTGAAGTAATTTTTAAGCTTGCCTACTACAGAGCTGGCAATAAACTGCATCAGCATTTTTTACGATTCTGTATTACTTTATGAGTTTTGCTTATTTTAGCTTCAAGGCAGTTCTGTGAGCTCTATAGACAGATTCTCTCCTAATCTTGCATTTAGGAAACCAAGACATAAATGGCTTAGGTATTTACTCAATGTTATACAGCTGGAAGTGAGGACCATCAGGTTTGATGCGCTCATATACTGTGAGCTCCCTGGTGCTGCCCCATACATTCATCATTTCAGCTCTGTCACTTCTCTGCCACAGTTCCACATGGCCAGTGATAACACCAGCCCAATTTTATGCTGTGCAAGGCTTACCCACCCATCCAAATCACCCTAAATTGTAACATCCCACCAACACTTTTGCCTTTAAAGCAATAACTCCTCCCATTCACATAGTAGTTACAAAAACTAATTTTATTCTACGGAAGAAGCCCGAATTATATTAGTTCTGCTTGGCCATATGCTTTAAATTGTGAACTTCTTACAAAATTAACTGTATTTTTTTTCTTTGTATCTCTTCCTCATATGTAATTCAAACTGTTGCAGCAGAAGAGACTCGGCAGCCATTCACTCTCTAAGCAAAGAAATATTAATACAGCAATCAGGTTAAAGCCAGAAATTTCACAAGAAGAAAATGGCAAGGAAACACACTAAGCTATAAAAAATACTTTAAACAAAGCCAGCATTTTAACAAAACACACATAGTTATGTGACAAAGTTTGTTTGCTAATCTGACTACAAATTAGTTTGTTTTGTGCATATGTATTATATTTTTATTGAAGACAATGTCAAGAATTTTAACTACCAGTTTACCTGTTAAGCAACAAAACTAAACTACTAGTGGTAGAATAAGAGTTTACTAGAAATTATTGATCAGATACTCTGTCTGTCTGTCTGTTGTGCTCTCTCTCTCTCTCTCTCTCACACACACACACACACACACATACACACACACACACACACACACACACACACACACATACACACTTGTACAAGAGTAGACTCACTGTCAACATAAGTAATTTAAATAAGAAATAAATTAAACTATACCTCTTTTGTCATTGCTGGTAAAGAAGACAGCACTGATTTATCCACTTCCCTCTCTTTACAATTGAAACCTAAAATCTTTATCTCACAGTATTTCAGCATCTAGCCCACAAGGAAAGGAAATGACACAGTTGTGTGTTGAAAACCTTTCTCTGAATTGTACTTCAATAGCCTTCTCTTCAATGCACAAGTTAGCAAAATCTAAATTTGTCAGATAACTCATTCCCTTTCCTTAAAGGACATTGTAAAATGAAAAGGAGAAGTTAAAATTCAAAGAGGAGCAAGAATTTTGGAGCAGGATACAAAATTGACATTCCATCAGCCATCCCTGGCTAATACGTTGTGAGTGGCTTCTACAACATTCATTATTTCTCACTGTGTCTTCTTGCAGTGGTACAGTGTAGAGAAAGATACCATGTTTTGTTTTGTATCACTCCCCCCCCCCACACACACACACTGTCTTTATAGCAAAGAGCAGAACATAAGGAAAGTATACAGCATTTAACCAAGGTAAACAATGATGCTCTTGCTTACTTCAGCTCTCTCTGTGATGCTCTTAGTAAATCATTTCAGCATTTTATAGGACCATGTGGACTAAAGGAGGCTGAAGAGTCAGCTCAAAGGAAAGGAAAACCCTGTACCTTCTGACACGTGGTCAGAGGTTTGTACAGTTTCCTTATCCATTCAGTTACATTCCTCCAGTTAAAGTATAACCCACTTAAAAATTCAATATTGCATTATTAAGATTTACAACTAATATTTCTGAAAGAAATATGTAACATATCCCACAGGCAATTATTGGTGCTCCAAACAGAAGAAATTTTCCCTCCTCCTCCTCCTCCTTTTCTTTCTCAACTTCCTCCTCCTATTATTATTATTATTATTATTATTATTATTATCTCATACAATACATCTTCACCACAGTTTCTCCCCTCCAACACACTCTTCCCAGTTCTGCTTCACATTACCTCTACTCTCCGTATGATCCACTTTCTTTCAGAAAAAGCAGGGCTCAGAGGGATATCAACCAATCACAACATAACAAGTTACAATAACACTAAGCACAAACCCTCATAAGGCTGCACAAGGCAACCCAGTAGAAGAAAAAATGGTTCCAAGAGTAGGAAAATGAGTCATAGACACCTCCCTCCCACTGTTAGGAGTCCGACAAAACAGCAAGGTACAGAACAATTTATAGGCAAAGGACCCAGTACAGACAGGCAGGCTCTGTAATTTCTACTTTAGTCTCTGTGAGCTCCTATGAGCTCTGCTTAGTTCATTCTGTGGATCATATTTTTTCTGGTGTCCTCGACTGTAACAATATTCTGCTACATTCATAGATTGGTACCGAGCAATTGTAATCAGAAGGGCTTTCTCTAGTAGCAGATGGGCGCAGATTCAGAGAGACCCACAGCCAAACATTAGGCAACGAGAAAACCCAAATTAGACATCTCCATTGGGTGCCTCCCCTCGGGAACTTGGGAGACCCCAAGGAAAAGGAATGGGGAGAACTGAAGAATCATGTTTCTTAATAAACTGTGGCTCAAATCAGTAAGCCGAAGGCACCGACCATGAGAAGGCAATGCGTGAAAGAACACAAGAACAATACAGCATTTGAGAAACACAAGTGCTAATCTAATAGCAATACTGTTTATAATAACTGCATGTTAAACGCATCCCTAAGGTAACTAATAAAAAGCTAAAAGTGGGCAGGGGTGTAACTCAGTGGTAGAGCATTTGTGTAGCTTGTTTGTTTAGATTTACTTTTTTATTAGATATTTTCTTCATTTACATTTCAAATGTTATCCCCTTTCCTGGTTTCCTCTATGAAAATCCCCTATAATATTCCCCCTCCCCCTGCTCCCCAACTCACCCACTCCCACTTCCTGGCCCTGGCATTCCCCTATACTGGGGCCTAGAATCTTTGCAAGACCAAGGGCCTCTCCTCTGGGTCTTGATTCAATCTCTAGCATCACAAATTTTAAACTAAAACAAAAATGGGTAAAAGAAGCATTTGAAAGGAGCATATAATTTCTAACTGTGAAGCTTTAAACAAAAAGTAGAATCATGAATCTATCCACACTGAACTAGCGTGATGACTATTATACTATTTCATAACCACATGGCTTTAAGTTTCTCAAGATTTTAGAGGAAGAGGAACTGGAAACTGACATGAGATCTCATTCGTGTTCCTTTATTCTTATTTGTGAATAAATCTGAATGTAAAGCATGGGGCTTATTGTATCTATAGTACAATAATCACATACTATCCAGGCATAGTGATGCAGGCCTGGGAACCTAGCACTCAGGAGACTGAGGGAGGAAGATACAGAGTTTGAGGTCCACAAAGCATCTAGTGAGATCTTGCATATATATATATATATATATATATATGTAGATAACATGTTAATGCTACAAGGTTGTAAAAGTCATACTTAAGAAGTCATAAATTTTCTCCCTCTCCTCTATCTTCTTCCTATGTGTTCCAGGCCTGCCTTTTCCCTTCTTTCTCTCTCCTCTGCCTCTACTTCCTTCCCCAGACCCCCTTCCCAGGTTCCAACGAAACTTCCTAAAGAAAAAAACAAAGAAGTCACAACTTATGATGAGGATTTTCTAGACTAGGGTCAACTGATTTTTTAGTCTATCTGAATATATATATATATATATATATATATATATATCCCAATCCTAACCACTTCCCTTCATCTTTAATCGTCATTCTCTAGTTAATCTAATTGTTCACGTAAAAACAAAATCCCTTCTAAGTATAAAAATATTCCCTATCCACACATTTTGTTTTCATGTAATTTGCTTATACAATCTATGATGTGTTATAGCATATTATATTATCTGTTAGGTATTATATAATATGGTATAGAAAAGCTCCTTCCCTGGAAACCAGGGAGAAAAGATTAAACTTAAACCAAAGGTTAATCAAAACCACAGAAGGAATAAGAAATATAATACTGTTTATTTTCTCAGGTCTGATCAAGAAAATGTGGTAGCACAATGAGATGGTTCAGAGGATAAGGGTGTTTGCCACATCTTTGAGGACCTAAGGTTGTTTCCCAGTATCCAGTTGGTAGAAGGAGAGCTGATTTCTTCAAGCTGTACTCTGAGTATACTGTGGAATGACATCCCAACCATTCTTTGAAAACGTGAATGTTAAAAAAAAAAAAAGTATGGCTTGAAGATGCACTTAAATAAAATTTCAAGATCCTTGAGCTGAGTCATCAGAGGTAGTAGGTAGTCTGTACTTATTTCAGAATGTCCCAAAATATATTATTTCTTAGTCTTGGGTCAGCATATGTATCATATAGGGGTAAAATGGAAATTTCCGGTTTCTTTGGAGATTCAGTTGTCAATTTCATGTTTTGCTTAAGCAGAAACATGAGAGGATGTGTGATGATTGGAAAGAGTTTAAGTGTAAGCCAACAGACAGTGAACGGCACTCTTGCATTGGTTCGTCTTGCAATGCTTTGCTGGTCTTTGCTGATCTTTGCTTATCTTTGCTTCTCATGGCTTCATAGAGAGAAAAGTGCCAAAGAACTTCATGTGGTATTCTGGCTGCTTCTTGCATTTCTGCAGACTCCTACAGATTAGGCATAGCCTGGGCTGCTGCTACTGATTTTGTTGTTGTTGTTGTTGTTTATCTATTGGACTAGACTCCTGCTACTGACTTGGGTTTGGAATCACCCCAAAGAACTACATCTAAAAACGTCCACACCACCCTTTTCCAATTAACCTTTTTTCTCCCCTCCCTTTGATTGGTGGGCTTGAGGGAAGTTTGAAACACTTAAGAACCTTTATTAGAATAAAGTTTGAAAATTAGATCTAAGCCTACAGAGGGGTGTGTATATTCTTCATCAGAAGTATTACATAAAAAATAAATCAGAAATGTGGGTATACATCAGGCCATTTGGGTGCTCACCTATTAATCAGTGTTATGAGTCATGGGTCTAGTCACTATATCTCTTCTGCCTTTAAACATGTTTTGACAGTGAGGGCTGCATACGATTAGCCTAGTATCCAGTAAAAAATCATAATCAATTAGGGAAATAGGTTTGCAAAACTGAATTGAACACCCCAGGGTTAATTGTACTACAGGCATCCTGAACTTAGCAGAAGGCCTATTTTTTTTTCTCTAAGGTTGCATGTATGCCTAAAGTTGCAACTAGTCATTAGTCATAAGAGATATAACCTGAAAGATCTGTAGAGATGGCTTTGCAGTTATGAGGACACCCAGCTTGTCCAGATGATACAAGCTTGATTCCTAGCATTTACATCACTTGCCATGGAATAACATGAAATTCCAGCTCCCAGGATCTGATGATTTCTTCTTCTGTTGTCCAGAGATATTGCACCTACATGCATTAACCTGAATAATACACCTGAATACAGAATTAAAAATAATAAAATAAAATATTTTAAATTATGACATATATATATATATATATATGATTTTTAGTTAATATTTGTGGATTCTGAAATCTAACAAATGGGTTCTGACTTAATACAGATTTTAAGAATGCTGAAATGGGCATATACTTCTAACTGAATACTATAACTATACAGAATTGTCAAAACAATAAAAGCATAGGCATGTCTAGCGAACATTCAAAGTTGTTGGTCTATAACAGATACATAGAAATTAAAAAAAAATGATTCCTCACTTGAACTCCAAATTCCACATTTTGTATTTGTCTCCTTTAGACATTTTACTATCAACCTTTACAATGAATGCTCTGTTTCAGATCACAAAAGAAACCTAAACCTGAATTCACATTGGAGTCTAGGACCCAATATGAATCCATAACTACATTTGTGACAAAGAAAGAAAACAATCTCGAGGCATTGTGTCACAGGGCAGAGCACCTATCAAATGCAGACAAATATCTACAAAGGCAAATGTCAAAGCCGAGCTCTCTAGCAGGTAGGAATAATCATCTCAGGGAAATCGGAGAGCTATCTTGAGGCACCATTGTCATTCAAGAGCCGACTTACTGATGAAGAACTGAGATGGTGATGATCTAGGCCACACATTTACCACGACTCCTTAATAGATGCTTCTTAACACTTAAACTTAATTTCTTTATGTTTTCATCTAAAGCTAATGGTAGTTCTCCAGTGACACATTTGAGATCACTAATCCTTTTGGTTTTGCCTACTGGGCCTCATTGGGTGCTTATCTTCTCTGATGGAGACTAATATTTGTGTCCTTAGTTGTCAGATTATAAGGATGGTGTCTTGGTTAATCTTCACTGTAGGTCTACAAGTTCCTTTGAGTATGTCTCTGATAGTGTTTCCAGAGAGGTTAAACTGGGGAAGGAAAAGCCATCCTGACTCTAGGGAGCCATCTTGTAGTGAGCTGGGCTCCTGGAATGATTCAGAAGGAAGATGCCTGCTAGGCCCTAGCAGGGCTCTCTTTTTTGGATCCTGACTAAGTCCTCGATGTGATCAGATGTTTCGTGCTCCCATTGCCACACCTTCATCCCCATGGTTCACTTGATTCTTCTGAAACTACAACCCAGATGAATCCTTTCTTGCTTTTGGTTAGTTTTTTTGTCACATAAATAAGAAACATCACTACTACAACAGAATGGCTCATTTTTGGTCTCTGCTCAATCCTAGCCTGTTGAGGCTGGTGAACCCAACATTTGTACCATAACAAGCACCAATATTAACCTTGACAAATACCAAAAAGCTAAGACAAGCAAAATGAGAGATTACTAGGACTGATGGCTCATTGATTCCAAACCCCTTAAACGTTCCTGACTTTACCTAAAAACAAAACAAAACCAGATAAACACAAAATACACCCCCCTAAAAATAATAAACGTATGAATGTGCAGGAACACTGTTCTGAGAAGAGAAGTTTCAGTGGTTATGAACATATGCTAATGTTTCACAGGAATGAGGTTCAGTTCTCAGCAGCCATTGGCAACTTACAATAGTATGAAGCCCCAGTTCCAGTGGAGCTAACACCCTCTACTGGCCTCTATTGGATGGGGATTGCAAATGGGTCACAGACATACACGCAGGCAAAATAGCCATACACTGACTTGAAGAGATCACCTCCAGTAGATAGACATGTCCCCTAGTGGAGGGATGGGGCCACACACCCATCTCAAAAATTTTAACCCGGAATTGTCCCTGTCTAAAGGAAATGCAGTAGTGATGTTTCTTATTTGTAAAAAAATAGAGAGGAAAGGCCATCCAGAGACCTCCTCATTGTGTGATCCGTTTCATCCCCCAAAACCAAATGCCTACGCTATTGCTGATGTCAAAATGTGCTTGCAGACAGGAACGTGGTATGGCTGTTCTGAGAGTCTCTGCTAACACCTGACAGAAACAGATGCAAATATTCACAGCCAACCATTGGACTGAACCCGGGACCCCAGTGGAAGAGTTAGGGGAAGGGCTCTGAAGGAGCAGAAGGGAATGGCAACCCCATAGGAAGAAAACACAGTATCAACGAACCAGACACCTCAGAGCTCTCGGGGACTGAACCACTAACCAAAGAGTATACATGATCTGATTCCTGGCTCCTACTACATATATAGCAAAGGACTGCCTCATCTTGCATCAGTGGGAGGAGAGGAGCTTGGTCCTGTGGAGGCTTGATGCCCCAGGAAAGGGGGATTTTAGAGGAGTGAGGCAGGAGTGGGTGGAGGAACACACTCTTAGAGGCCAGGGGAGAAGGATGGGATGGGGGCTTAGTTGAGGGGAGACCAGGATGGGGGATAACATTTGAAATGTAAACAACTAAAATGATTAATAAGAATTTTAAGATAAATAAATAAATATGTAAATAAAATAAAAATACCACCTAAAGTACCTGAAATACAATGAAGATAGGGAATTAACTACTTATCATATGCTCCAGATGCCCTTCACAACCAAGACCCACTCTTCGTTTAAGAGACATCAGCAGGGTTTCAAGCTAGCTATGTGACTGAGGGGTCACCACTTGATTCTAGCTCAAAATAACAGAAAAAAAAATATTCAGCTATGAAATACTTGTCAAGCTCACTATCAGAAGTCAAAGGGCCACCCAAAGAACATAACCATAAATTAAGTGTTCCTCCCAACTCAATGAACAAAGTTACAGGAAAAGACCAGAAGATTGAAGCAGAAAGAGCTGCTAGGTTGTTTTGTCATTTGTTTTGAGATTTTAGTTTAATAAAAACACTTTCTCCTTCCCTTTAATCCCACCAAGCACTCCCATATACCTGTCCCCTCCTTCAAACTAATTAATTTGATCTGTTTTTCATTAATTTTTGTTTGCATATTTCTGTTTGTATATACATACCTCTCTAAATATAGCCTATCATGTCCATATACAGTACTTGTATGTATTTTTAAGAAATTATTTTTTAAAAGGATGTATGTAGGGAAATCCAAAGTTTTAGTTTCCGAGGGCTGTGTCTACAGGAACATTTAGAAAATCCAACACCTTGCTAAAGTAATATAAAACCTCATATAAGTGTCTCCTCAATGCCATGGGTTATTCAGTTCTTGGGCAATTAGGGAAGTAAAATAAGCATTTACAAAATGATAGTGACTAATTACCAGGCAAAGTCAGCAGTCTACAGCAACCAACACCCACATTTCACCATTTCCTTATGGTTTTGTCTCACTGAAAAGAGCCAGAAATGTAAAAAAGTGAACCTGAATCCATTTGGAGTATTATTTTAGAAACATTAATATACATTGAACAAAATTTAGGCAGGTAAGGCTACAGAATCCTATTGAAGGCCAGATGTAGTTTAAGTGAGTTTAAGAGTTGTGAAGATGTCAATGAAATAAAATCTAAGCAAACAGAACCAATCCAGAATCTCTGAATACAAGAGACACCAACCTAGAGAGTTCAAAAAGAGAATCTTGGTCCATGAAGATGTCACATTTTGCAAAGGGTCTGGGATTTGCATTTGGTACCCAGCACACACTTAATAGGTGATATCAGCAGTGAGAGCCTATGAGTGTTAACAAGGCAGAGACAGATGGCCCCTGAGAGCTCACTGGCTTGCTACTCTAGCCAAGTTGGAATAAACTGGTGAGACGTTCTGCTCTCCAAAAAAGGCAACAGTGACAAAAAAAAAAAAATAGTAGAGGAGAATTAAAGAGGATACTGATGCTGACCTCTAGATTCCTTACAGATAGAGTCATTCCTATGTACACGGGTGAGCACATATATCCAGACACATGCAAACATGAGAGGTGGGGGTGGGAGAAACCGGCAATCTTAAACCTTGGGTGAGTGGACTGTACCCCAGTGGATGCTATTTATTTTATAAACCTTTCATGCCTTCCATTTTATTTGTTTCTATTATGAAATTAGAAAATGTACCAAGTTTCTATAGTTCCTATCCAGTGACAGAGCATGTTCTCGAAATGGATATTCTTTGAAGCTTTCCCCACTGAATCACCAAGGTCACCTAGATCTTCCATAATCATATGCAGTGGTATATTCTATGCATCTTTGCCCAGCTTAATTTTACCAGGAGCTCTTGCTCATCATTTTCTGTAACATCCCTAAAAGTACAGTCTTTCTTTGATACTTCGATCTGCCTATAATTGGACAATAAATGTTGACTTTCATGTTCCTCACATCTCTTCACATGTTTCACTGGCAAATTCTAAAGACCCACCATGTGTGGAAGGCAACAAGAGTAACAGAGATTCTTGCTTGGTACACAAGATTCTGCAATAAGAATATCAAACCTTTGCCTGGCACCCAACTGACTATGACCTTGCTCCTGAGAAAACCTTACCCTCTTCTGAGTTTCTCCCTAGAAAGCTAAGGGCTACCGTCTAGATTTAGTTTCTTTCTAGCTCAAAGCTGACAATAGGTCTTGCTATTTTTATCTTTTGTCTTTTCTTTTTCTACACGATTCACTTCAAGGAACTTACAATTTTGAATCTCTTATCTGTACTCTCTGTGTATTTGTAAAACAGTCTAGCAAACATTGGCAAGTGCCTAGCTGTTATGTGATTAAATGGGATAAAATCTATTAAAGAAAGGATACATAGTACACAAAATATTATATTCATATCTTATAGGATAAGTAGTAGGGTCATAGTTAATTCTCACAGTTTCAGTTAATATGAGTTGATAAAATATACATCAAAGATCTGACAGTTTTTAAGTACGTTTTGAAAGTCACTTCATTCAAGAGTTCTCTTCAGGAAGGATGTTGCTTCATGCACTCAGTGAAAATAGAACTTTTCTCCTCTTTCACTTCAGATCTGTTCTCCATCTTGCCCCAGCTTTCTGCTTTTTTGTAGAAGGCTGACACATTAGACAGAGTTAAGTGGACGCCTGACATCCGGCTGCTGACCACACTTGGTCAAGGGGAAGTTAGGCACCAGATTTCCCGACAGAAGAAGAATTAATCCCCATGGGAACTTTCACATAAAGTACCAAAAGTGAGTCAGATGAATATAGGCTTAAGATGCTTATAGTGTTTTAAAGAATTATACAACTCTATAAACAAAAGAACAAAAAATGTCTAGGTCTTTTGGGTAAATCTTTAATAATAATATCTCTTTATATGTACATTCTCTTTAACACCTGACACTGTTGTGGGGATTCAAAACATTTTTTGTTCTAGAATTACCCAGATTCAAGACTTGCTATATCTCATGAGTTGAATAATTTGAGGAAAATTCCAGAAAGTTGATAAGGCAGGAAAATATGCCAGAATAACTTCCTCATTTTGAAGATGGCCATATCCTAATTCTCAAAGGAGAAACCAACACTGATTTCAGGTTAAAGGGGAGCCACATTTGTATGTGGAATTAATTACTTGTACATTGAACCTGCTTGGTTGACATTACAAGAAATAGATTGTTCTGGATCACCCGAGTGATTCCAGTGAATCACTGTTCTAAGTAAAACTGAAAACAAAGAAAGAGAAGGAGAATCAGAGGAAATAAGCTGTGAGGGAATAGATGGAGAGATACAAGATCGCTCGCTTTGAATATGGAGAATGAAATCCTCTTGCTAAAAATTATGAGTGGTACCCAAAATAAGAAAAGGTAAGGACACATTACATTTTTCTTTCAAGCATCCAGAAAGCAATGCTACCACATTAGCAACTTGATTTTATTTCAGGAGGATTCATTTCAAACATCTTTTCTATACATTGATAGGAAAATAATTTCTTGCTTTTTATGCCACTGTTTGTGTAGATGGAGCACAACAGCATTGGAACAACAATCTCGCTAGTTTTTTGTTTGTTTGTTTTTTAGTCTAATAACAAAATACAAGTGTGGGTGGCTTAAAAACAGACACTTGTACCTCCCAGATCTAGAGGTAAGGGCAGGTCAGCTCTAAATTGGATGTCTTCATCATACCTCCTCTGTAACGTTCAGCATCTTTGCGGAAGAGTGTGCAGAAAATTATATGAACCAGAAGTGGTAGACGACTCCTAGAAATAAAAAGCCTTTCCAGGCACATCAGGGCACATATGTACTTACAGAGACTACAGCAGGATGTAAACGACCTGCAAAGATTCAAGTCATGGAAGGGAAAGTGGTCACAAAGTCCCACCAGTAGCCAAGAAGATTTTGCAATTGATAGCTGCCTGAAGATGCAATATTACTTTTCTATTATGGAGTGATACTAAGTATATCAACTATACTCCAAGACAGACCGCATGCTCAGAAGTAGTTATACATCACAAATCAGACCACAGTCTTTTGTTATGCCATGTTTGTTTTATTTTGCTCTTGTTTTATTTTAAGAGAGTTAAAGAACACGAAGAACATAAAGATGAGAGGGAGGGAATATCAGGTTAGATCCAGGGAGACGTTAAGGGAAAGGTGAGCAAAAGGTGTATGAAATTCTCAAATAATAGATAAGTATATTTTAAAGAATAGCAATGTCATTAGAATCTCAGAACTCATATCTTTTTATCTTTTTCTTTTTGCTAAATTTTGACTCATATCTCCATCTCTGGGAACTGTGGGCCTGTCCTGGGATTATTCCCCCCCCCAAAAAAAATTCAAAAAATCAAAATAAGTGCTAAGAAGAGCTATTTTTCTGTAATGGGCAGAATCCAAATGGACTTTGTGAAGTTTGAGGTATGAGATGACAAGGCTCTTATTTGCAGAGTCCAGTGGAGGTCACTGAAAACCTCTAGGGAGAGGAATCCAGGACAGAAGATTGTAATTGCTCAGTGATGCTTCTACAGAATGTTAAGTGACATCAAGTACCCAATAAAATGTTTCTTGTTCTGAGATTGTCAACTGCATCACTGGGGTGCAGGTGAGTGCCCGCTAGTGGGCATGAATGCAGAAAATATTTTATGCTGTTGCCCATTTAGAATTTCGTAAACAAAATATTCTATCAGACTCACAGCACCAAAACAAGAAATACCTGGTTGTGTACCTCATGCTACCTGCCTCCTGGGAACAAACTTCTTCAGCCATCACACACACACACACAAAGCAGCCACTCAGCAGAGAGAGGTGATCGATGGCTGAAGGAGAAAGTTGAATATTTTCTCTAAACAGAACTGATCTGCTTATGCAGAGTTCCCCTCATGGTGAGTTTCTAGTATGTGAACAACAGACTGTAGTCTGAAGCTTCCTGATGTCCTTACCGCTCAAACACTGACGACCTCTGACTTCTTCCCAGGAGGTATGATGAATTCTTATTGGACGATAAAACAATATTTAACCCTGAAGATGTCAGCTTGATTTTTCCTGCTTTCAGAGCTTTACATGGCTCCATAGCAACAGAAACTTGGACTTTCTTATGCAAACAAGGAGGCACACCATTACTATTACTTCTAGTAAAGAGGATATAGTTGTGTGTGTGTGTGTATATGTATACATCAACACACACACACATACCCACACACACATATATACTATAAATGAGTCAAGTTCAAAGGTTTCAGAAGTAAATTTATTTTATTTTAAGGAATCATAATTGTTTAAATCTGGTGATGATATTACCATTAGATATATGTTCTTTTAGAAGTAGATCTTTATAAATATGAGGAATATAATAGAAAATGTAGAGGAATGAATCACCATTAATTTTTTGTTATCTTAAGTTTCTTGTTTTTGCAATACCTCTTCTTGGCCTAACTCTTCAAATATGATAAAAAATTAGGACATACATATTCCTAATATATTTTAAATTAAAAAGTTGATAAAATACCTCATATTTATCAACCTCATATTTATACTTAGTGTATAACTCATCATTATTACCATGTGTTTTTATTTAAAAATGTACACTTAAATATTTAATTCTTAGTGTGCTCTTGAAAGGACCTCAGTGCCTCTTGCTTACTACCATGTTCTATACTACCGACCTAATGGAAAATGAAACTGTGATATAATTACAGAATGCAATAATATTCAGCTTTTAAGAAAAATGTATCATGACTGCCCTCTGAAAGACCCAACAAGCAGCTGAAAGAGTCAGATGTAGATATTTGCATCCAACCAATGGACAGAAGCTGATGATCCCTGTGGTTGAATTAGGGAAAGTCTGGAAGAAGCTGAGGAGGAGGGTGACACTGTAGGAGGACCAGCAGTCTCAATTAAACTGGACCCCTGAGATCTCTCAAACACCAGACCACCAACCAGGCAGCATACACCAGCTGATATGAGGCCCCCAACACATATACAGCAGAGGGCTGCTGGGTCTGGGTTCAGTCAGAGAAGGAGGAGAATGGAGAAGGGGAATGGAGAGATCTGGTGGGTGGTGATAGGGTGAGGCCATCCTCGTGGAGATGGGGTAGGGGGAGATATGGGATGTGGAATAGTCAGAGGGTGGACCAGGAGGGGATAAAACCTGGAGTATATAAAATAGAGATTAAATAAAATTTTAAAAGAAAAAGAAAAATGTAGTCTGAAGGTAAATGAATAAAGTTAGAAATGACCATTCTGAGAGAGGGAACACAGACCCCAAGAGATAAATACTGCATGCTTTGTCTTAAATATAGATGTTAGGTTTTAGGTTTTATATGCATGTGTTTCAATATGAATAATCACTCAGCCCTGGTATATAGTGAAGGCCAAGGAGGAATAAGCAATTTTCCAAAGAAGGGGAAGTATAGTATAGTGCTAAAATGACATAAAAGAGAAACCATTAGTCAACAGATATTAAATGAGGATGGGGTTGGGCAGGCAGCGTATAAATGGAGTCATGATATGACAGGAAAGACAGTGCTCCAACTAGGTATCTCATGCCACCAAGTAACACCTTCAATGCCAGGAATGAGTTACAATTTATAGAATTGTTGGCCTAAAGGCTCCCATAAACTATGCCAATACACCACAGGCAATTGTCAAGGGTATTGGCTAATATCTATAAACTGATGGTAAGGTCTTATTGAAAACTCAACTCACTTATCATTGAACATGGAGAATTTGAGCTGGTTCCCAATTTTGTTCATGGTGAGAAAGATAGTTTTGCACATTACCAGAGGACAAATGTAATCATCATTATCACTCAGCTACAAACTCTGGAATCTGCAGCAATGACCTTCCTGCTGGATATGTTTGTGCAATGATGACACAATTGTTATGGGAGTAGTCTCAGCCCCAAATCTCAATGAAAAGTAATTAAAAGATACCTCATTCTTTTTTATTCTTACAGATTCTAGGAGATTTTCTATCCTCCCATTCAATTATTGCTTAAATTTACCAGAATTCTTACTACTATACTATAAAGATACTTGATATAACTAGGAAACAGCTGATGTAGAGGAGAACGCCAGTAATACTTTCTTGGGTCCCATTTAAGACTCTTTTTCCTGTTTCTGTCTCGTGTCTCTTTTCCTCTCTCTATCCTTCTGAGTTACTTCTCCATCCCTTTTTTGTGTAGTTTTCCAAATCTCTCTCCCAATTCAGTTTTTATAACACAAAGTTTAATAGCTTAAAATTTTCACCAATTACATTAAAATTGCCCAGCTATCTCTACCAAACCATGGAAGGTATGACCACACAGATTCTTTCAAGACATTCTTTCAAGACATATTTATTCCTTTTCCTCAGATGTGTCATGTATTTGGGATATGTTTTGTCATCCTTGGAAATGATCCATTTTAAAGTATTTTTTCAACTGTAGAGATTTAAAGACAAAAATCTGTCAAAGTCTATGCTCAAAAGCATATTTAGAGCTTCATTAAATAGGCTGTAATAATACGATGAAGGCCTACAGCCTTCTTAAAGACAAGAATTTTCCAAATGCATCTGTCTCTGAACAGTGGGCATAGTGATAAGGATTAAAGAACACATCCATGTTTTGTCATTTGCAACATGTAGGAGACCTCATAGAGGACAGCAAGGCAGCTTCAGGTTTTGAATAATACTTCAAAGAAGATTTCTAAAATGGAAAAAAAAACTATAACAAGTTGCTCAAGATTGCATTTTTTAATAATATGATGATGAGCTTTTTACTACTTAGATATGAATACAAATTACCTTAAGAATATCCTTTTACTATGCAAAAGCCTTTTGAAAATGCAAATGAGCTAATCTCCATTTGTTATAATGCTTACAACAAATATACATAGCACTTCACATGGCATTATCATAACCCAGGGGAGCAGTCTTCTATGGCTGGCTCTTCTAAATATGAAAAAGATTTGTTTGTCTATGTGTTCTTTTATTTTGGTTTACTGAGGTAGAGAGTGGCATACAAAACGTTCCATTTTAAAACTTAGAACAAAGGCACTATACTTACATTAGAGTATATCTACAAGACAAAGAGAAATTAAAGAGAATTGCTTGAAAATTGGTGCTGACATTGCTATATTTTCATTTTGAAATGTAGAAAGATACTAGTAGCCATCTGGTACCCAGGTATTACAAATCTGCTTTGGTATTGAATTTAACTTCTAGAACATACTTTGTAACATCAGGTAAAAAATTTACTAAGCCTAATATTATTATTAGTCAAGTGAAAATAAAAAGGAAATAAAAACTAAATTTTCTTTTAGACAGTAACTAAAGCCAAGAGTTAGCTTCTTAGTTTTCACAATATATAAAGGTGTTTGACATCTACTGTACCTCCCATTGGTTTACTATCAAATGGCAAACTATAAATTAAGTTTACAAAAATTAAAAGAAAAAAAAAACAACGTAAGAACATGCACATAGTGGATCTCCCCTTAAGCTTAGCACTGTGAGATTGAGCAGAACTTTTATGATTTCCATGCCACAAGAATTGCCTACAGAGTACAATGCTATCTCAAACTATCAAAGAACAAAGAGGGAAAAAAAACATGATAAATAAAAGAAAAAAATTAAAAATTGAATCACTTTCATTAACATTTATATTGTTTTTCCAAATTCATAATCCCTTCAGAAATATATACCAACTTACTGGATACTTTCTGCAATGTCTGTACCTGATTGATGAAGAGCAAGCTTTGGCAAACAATTTATCCAGAAATTCAATCAAAGAGTTTAATTTCAAAGAAATGAAGTAGGCAGTTTTGCTTTCTACTTCTTAAGCTAGTTTTTTAAATGTTGAATGTTTATTTTATTTTATTTGCATGGATGTTTTTCCTTCGTGTATGTCTCTGGAGCATGTGGTTGATACACAGAGATCCAAGATGTTTGGTTTCCTTGGTAACTCCAGTTAAAGCTTGTTGTAGCCACCATATAGGCGCTGGGAACAGAACTCTGTTCCTCCACAGAGTAACTGCTGTTAACCACTGAGACAAATTCCCAGCCCCTTATTGATTACTCTTTCAATTGAATTCAATTTCTTTTGATATTTCAACAATGGAAATACCACTTTTAAACATATTATTAGAAAGATCTTTATTATGCATACTATATAATTAACTAATTTGCATGTAGAATCTACTATTACAGCCTTATGATAAAAATCTGAACCGTGAACCATGCTATTGGGTTTCAGTTCTTGAATTTAGAACTCATCTATTATATATATATATTAATTTGTGCAAATTATTTACACTCTGTACCTACCTTTTCTTGTTGGATAACAAGGATAAAGTTAAGCTATATCCTTGGTAGGCTTGTATATGAGCCTTTTCCTAGTGATTAAGAATGGGTGTCAGCCTTCTATAGCAAGACAGGAACCCCAGTGGAACAATAGAGACACCAACTCACCCACAAAACTTTCAACCCCAACCTAATCAGGTCTAAAAATAATGTAGGCACAGGGGATGGAGCAGATACTGAAGGAATGGCCAGCCAATATCCAGCCCAACTTGAGACCCATCCCATTGGCAAGCACCAATCCCTGACACTATTAATGATACTCTGTTATGTTTGCAGACAGGAGCATGTTGTCCTCTGAGAGGCTCCACACAACAGTTCACTCAGATAGAAGCAGACACCTACAGCTAAACAGTAGATGGAGCTTGGGGACTCTTATGGAAAACTAGAAAAAGGATTGAGGAACCCTAAGGGGATAGGAACTCCACAGAAAGACCAAGGGAATCATCAAACGTGTACCTAGGCTTCCAGGCACAAATGTAGCAGATATGCAGCTTGGTCTTCATGTGGATCCCAAACAACTAGAACAGGGTTATCCCAAAAGCTGTTGCCTCTACAAGGGATATGTTCTTCTATGTTCTTCGGTTGCTGGTTCAGACTCTGAGATCCTTCTCACTCTCTGTCTCTCTATGTCTCTGTCTGTCTGTCTGTCTCTGTCTCTATCTCTATCCCACCCCACCCTCTGTGTGTGGTGTGCACATATGCGTGCACACAAGCTACGTATTTAGAAGTGTGTACCATGCCATGTACCTGGAGGTCAGAGAACAACTTTGTGAAATCAATTCTCTAGTTATGAGAGAGCAGATGTTGTGGGTTCAGACTCTATCTTTGAGAACTTGACTTAAGGTTGAATTCAAGTTAACTAACAGACCAGTACCTAGCACCAATTTCCAGGTTAACCCCCAACAAAACTTGTGACTGGCACCAGTTTCCAGGTAATTATTCAATAAATCTTCACCTCCAGGTTACAAGTCTCCCCCTGACACTTTATGTCCTAACAATAAGGAAAGCAATAAAGAAAAAAAACAGTTGTTTTATGGTTTGGCTCTCATCACCAGCCAATTATGTTAAAGGCCATAATGCCCTGCTAATCAGCTGTGTGCCAAGCTAGATACCCACTTCTTGCCTCTATAAATGCTTGCCTGAAACTGGGCTCGGGATCTCCTCCCTTTCTCCTGTGTGAGAGAAGTAGATGTGGCCCAAGCTCAAGCTTGAAGATCGAGACCCTAGTGTGATTGCACATTTCTCAATTCAACAGTTAAAGGGCAAGAACTGCAACCGCCAAACTTATGGGACCAGTGCTTTATGTGCTGAGGCAACTTGCTGGCCCATGAATGCTTGATCTTCCTTCCTTCCTTCCTTCCTTCCTTCCTTCCTTCCTTCCTTCCTTCCATTTTTTTCTTTCATTCATTCTTGTTCAAAGTATATTCTTTAGTCTTCATTTAGCTGAATAAATATTTGGTAAAAGCAAGTAGATGTCAGGTTTATTTTCTCTCATTATTTTAGGAAGATGCCTTCTCAAATGCAAAAAAATAAAATAAAATAAAATAAAAGTGACAAGATGCTCTTATGCTCTTTGAAAGACTGTGTCTTCTGCTGTCACCACTGAGTGGCATAATCAGTGGTTAATCACGTGGATAAACCTTAATAAAGCAGTCAAGCTTCTTCATCATTTCCACTTATATTGAAACCATTATATGTATATATTTCCTATTTCAAATGTAAAGAGCTTTTTCACGTGCTTTATACATCTGATTTTTAAAAGTTTTATGTCATAATTGCATCATGATCACATTATGAAAAAGCTGACATATCAATAATCTTTCTTGACTTTCACACTTAAGGTTTTAACATAGCCACTCTGAGTCAGGGAACTGATATGGTAAATCCTTTTTAGTCTTGAACCTTAACCTATTAATGTTTTTATACAGACAATTGTCCATATGAATTATTCTGATCAAAACTACTAAATACTATCGATTCATCAATAGAGTGGCCCAGCTTTTAGCTCCCAGATGGTTTGATCATGATTACCTTGAAAATGTACAACTTCCCTAGTTCTTAATTCATAGCTACAATAAATATCAGGTGTGAATGATCATCACCATCACCTGGTTGGCTTTGTTTTGAGACATGATCTTTACAATCTAAATCGACTTTACCTTGTGACCCTCCTGCCTCAGTTTTTCTCAGCTTGGATTTTAGCTATAATTCTTCATGCCTGACTTAGCAGTGGGTGTCAGGCTCATTGCACACTCTCTAATTTCATGTGTAGAGAAAATGAATATGGTTGTGCTTTGACTTTCATGCATTATTTTTTGTTGTTGATCAGTGAAAGTTCACACAACAATTTAAAAAGAAATGGATATAAAAGAGGAAATGCATGAAGAATGAAAGTTCAATGACAAAACAATAAATGCTAGTCCTACAAGTGAATTTAAATTAAATACAAAGTGACGCAAAGAATACTTAAATTAGGGACATTGAAACAGCCCCTATCTGTGAGTGTTCTTATACCGCAACAGGAATGTAACAAAGGCAAATTTTAAAACATTACCAAAGTTACAATAAAAATAATTCTAGAGGAATTGAACCTATAAATGATTTTACATCAAAGAAACTCTCAAGAATATTGACCACTTGAATGGTAAAGAATTAAATATTTAAGGGAAGCATTGAATGGATTATAGTGAATTGTTAAAGCCAATTTGATGCTTACTCTTTACAACTGAGAAAGGGCATGCTTGAAGTTATTTTTACAAGGAGATAAATTGCTTAAACTCTTAATGTTTCTAATATTTTATATTATACTATATTTTAAAATACTACTCTTTTTCTCTGGACACAACTGTAAAATACTTTACTATGATTAAATTGGGATAATTGCATTAGCCTGCATATATTGTGCATTTTTATCACTTTCCACTGCCTGTTCGTTCTCAGGGTACCCCACTTCTATCCTGTCTACTGCCTGCTTCTAGAGTGAGGGTTCCACAAGTCAGTGAATATTTTCCAGAATTCCTGTTGGGAATCTGAACAGTTTGTAAAACCACAATAGCAATGGCATTGCAAAAATGAAAATCTCCTCTAGTAAAAATGTTTGTATTCATTTCCTTTCAGTCATCTCAGAGATTGGTAGAAAGGAAGCTCTAACTAAACACAATTCTCCAATTGATTGGACTCTGTCAGCAAAATGGAATCAGTGAACAAGTTATGGTGTGAACCACACTCAAGAAACTAAAACAAAGCATGTTGTTTTCATATCAAACAAATTATGATTATTAGAAAGTGACTTGAATTTAATGGTAAACTTAGTGAAACATGTGCTGAATAGTACAGCTCTAAAGGATCATGACACTCAGAATTCTTAGACTCAGCCTGGTTGGTTTTTCCTTTGTAAGTGCCTTCAATCTGTAAGCATTATCAATATTGACAGTTTCCCATGGCACCAGTCTACCATTTGCTCAACGTTGTGCACATGTGTACACATGGATTAAAAAACAAGAGCTGGGTGCTAATCTCCTGGCTTTTGTTCTTACATTGCCCCCATCCACCCACCTTTTATACTATGAAATTGTCAGGCCTCATTATATTCTGTTCAAATATTTGCCAGGTTTCTCTTTCACATCTGAAGATCATTTATACCTATATTCCTTCCTTAAAATAATGTTTTACCTCTGCATAAGCGTTCAAAGTGGGCTCCAAGTTTACTTATAAACAATGTAAAATTTCTTCTTATTGTGACAATTTACTACCATTAATTTATTTTACATGCATTAATGTGTGTGTAAGTATGCACACACAAATCATGGTGAGTTTGTGGAAGGGTCCAAAGGCTACTATGTGGCCCTCTGAGCTCAAACTCAGGTTGTGAGGCTCCTCAGAAAGCTTCTTCATCCAGTAAGCCATCTTGACAGTCCTCATTACTGGTTTATAAAATGTGGATGTAAGTGTAAACACAAATGGAAGGATGTCGTATGCCTTTGCAATGCTGATTTTAGTTCAAACTGTTATGACAGAAGCTTGTACTATCTTAGATATCAATTTGCAAACAGTGGAAACACAATGAACATGTTTCTAACGTATGCCAAGTCCTGGGTACATCAAGCCACCAAAAATCTGAGGTTTGTCTTTCTTCATACAAGATAGTGGTTTCCATGTATGCCCCAATATGGTGGAGAGGGCCAATGAATGTCTTCAGTTGTCTTAAGTCCTTAACTAAATTTGATGTCCAAAGACTGAAGGTACTAATAATATTACCTTTATATAATTGTCAGATTGTAATATATAAATTGTGAGAGGACCTCAACAGGTAACACACAGCACACTACCAGTGTCTGCAGGCTTAGAAGTCTTAAGTGATGGGAAGTGAAGATTTGGTTGTAGAAAGGGGTGAATGAAAAAAAAAATAGAAATACTAACAATTTTCAATAGTTTGCTCTCCTGGACCTTTTAAATTTGAAAAACTTATAATTTGTTTTCTTATTACAGTTGTAGTCATTAATGTTTAAATTAACATAGGATAGACTTAATTCTTTTAGAAAATCTTCAAATTTTAGTTTCACTGTTGTACTCTTATAAATGAAAATGATAGTAAGATTATTTCACTATTTAGAATTGTATTTTTATAATGTTTGTGTAAAATCTCAAATGAAACTACAGTGTTAAAATATAATTAAATAAATATATCTACTGATTGCTATTTTACTTTATCCATGTTACGTATGGTTTATATTTCTATAGTATTGTTTTTTTACTCATTACTTCTAGATTTACTTTTCCTGTTTCTGTTTGTTTGTTTGTTTCCCGAGACAGGGTTTTTCTGTGTAGCCCTGGCTGTCCTGGAACTCACTTTGTAGACCAGACTGTCCTCAAACTCAGAAATCCATCTGCCTCTGCCTCCCAAGTGCTGGGATTAAAGTCGTGTACCACCACCGCCCAGCACTTTTCCTGTTTCTTAAAACCATAGGTTATGGTAAACAGTTTCCTTTTGTTTAGCTGGAAATGCTAAGCTTTCTGTCAATTTAATTCAGTATATGTGGGAAAATTCTAATTAATGTGCTTTGTCTTTGAATGCAGCTAATAATTGATAATTCTGATAATATTAAAAGAATTAAAAGCCAATCTTATGTGTCTTTTACAGTGCCTTATAGTATTTTATTTCCTTGATGGTTTGTAGACTATGGTTGGTATGTGAGTGCCACTTACTGGGTATCCTTCAGTGATAACAGCTTAGTTCTAGTGGGAGTTATACATTTCTCTCTAGGTAGATCTAAAGTTAATTCTTCACATACCATTTTCTATTACTGGTATTACCTGGGGTTTGTATTTTGACTACTAATTTTTCCTTGTATATAACAGCCTGTTTCTTGTATATAACAAAACTCCTTAAATAATTATGAAATAGATAATGAAATGACTAACTATATTTAATTAAATATATTGCTTTTTACTTTTATTTGGTTAGTATTACCTCTCCTGGTATTTTAAATTTATGATGCATTACAGTTTAAACATTTTCCTACTTTGAATAGGTTAGCTCTTTATTGTTGATTTTATTTCTTCCTCGATGCTGATTTTTCCCACATGATTTGCAACTCTAATATCAATGCTGTCTTTGATAAAAACACAATTCCTGTCTTTGTCTGTTTTTCCTTTTAGTTAGAAATAATGTGCTTATTTGCTTGCTTCCTCTCCTCCTCTTCCTCTTCCACCTTCTCCTTCTCCTTAATTCACACTGTCATTTTAGTAGGTTTTCTTTAATTTTTCATTTTTAAATTTATTATTTATTTACCATTCCCCCCCCCACACACACACACAGAGTCCCTCTCCTCATTTCTCTCCCATTCATATATGAGAGGATGGAGCCCCCTGGATATCTCCCAAACCTATGCATAGGTCTCTGAAGGATTAGGTGCATCCTTTCTCACTGAGGCCAGACAAATGAGGCTACATTTGTGCTGGGGGTCTTGGTCCAGCCCATGTAAGCTCTTTGGTTGGTGGCTCAGTCTATGAAATCTCCCACGGGTTCAGTTTAGTGACATTGTTGGTCTTCCTGTAGGGCTTCTATCCCCTTCAGGGCCTTCAATCATCCCCCCCTACTTTTTCATAAGGGTCTCTGTCCTCTGTCCAATGTTTGGCTGTAGGTATCTGTATCTGTTTCAGTCAGCTGCTGGATAACATCTTTCAGAGGACATTTATGATGGCTCCTGTCTCTAAGGATCACAGAATATCCATAGTGCCAGGGATTGGTGCTTGTTCATGTGAGGGGTCTTAAGTTGGGGTGTTTATTGGCTGGCCATTTCTTTTGTCTCTGATTCATCTTTGTCCCTGCACTTCATGTAGACAGACCAAATTTTGGGTCAAAAGTTTTGAGGGTGGGTTGATGTCTTTATACTGCCACCAGGGGTCATCCCTGGATATAGGAGGTGGCCCATTCAGGTTCTATATCCCTACTGTTAGGCATCTCATCTAATGTCACCTGCTTTGACTTCTAGGATTCTGCATCATCCCAGGTTTCTGGAACTTCCAATTGATTCCTCCATCCCTACCCCTGGCAGGTGTAGATTCATTCTCCTGGTCCTCTGGGCCTCTCTCCTGTCTCTCTTCAACCTGATCCTGCACCTTATTCCCATAAAACCACACCATGGTTATTTCTAAATTCAAACCTATCACTTATAGTCATGATTTCCCTAATGCACTGAAAATGTTTCATGTGTGTAGCCAGGATGAGTGTTACTTAGCTATAGTATGATGCACATCTTTTGCTTTCTCCATCACCTGCATCTGGTCAACCGCCCCACACACACACACACACACAAAGTACAGCAGACAGACAGAAAGGAGGTGTCCTATCCTAGCCTGGCCATCTTGTCCACTGTGTTTGTAAATCTCTTATAATACTGATTATTATCTAGTTCAGCGTATATCTGATAACGGATCTCTGTAGACTTTAAGTCCCAGAGTAGATTTCTCTCATACTATGAAACAATGTACAAAATACTTGTATATAAATATATGTATGTGCAGCACTATATATTTACAATAGTTTCCTCTTGTGTTGGTCCAGGTTCTTTAGAGGTACATATTGAAGGACAGGAGAGATGGACCAAAACGTAAGAGCATTTGCTGACTTTGCAGATAAACACAGCATGGTTTCCAACACACTGGAAGACCTTGTAAATGCCTATACCTCTACATGCAGGGAATCTTCTTTTTCTTTTATGGCCTCTGAGATAGCCTTCACAAGCATGACATATATTCATGATCATACATGCATCTCTTCATAAAAATATTTTTAAAAAAGAAGCAGACACTGACACAATTCATTCAAAAATATATTAGAGAATTGTTTGTGAGAAGAGACAAGCATAGAACCACAAGAGCTTGAGTCACTGAGGGGAGGAGCTTTACCTAAGGAATTACATAGATACCAGTGACCAGTGGCCGTGGCTATGAGGGATTTTATTGACAATTAATTGATGTAGGAGGGCCCAGGTGTCATCACTCTAGGTGGATGGTTTTAGGTGGATTAAGAAAATTAGGTGGGCATGAATTAGTAAAAGAGCCAAAGAGCAAACAAGCATCAAGCACTGATTCTCTATTATTCCTGCCTCCAGTTTTCTAGGCTGATGAACTTCGAGTTCCTGTCATGACATCTCTCAAAGACAGATTTGTAATCTAGAAGTATAAGACAAAGATAGTTGAAACTAGTGAGTGATTAGGAATGATAACATGCCATTTATGAATGGATTTCCCATTTATTGTGCCATGTTTTAAATCTCCTGCAAGGCATTTTCTGACTTGCTTTAACTAGGTCTTTACTGGTGGAGCAGGGAAAAGTTGGGTTTTCACACACACTTGTCTGTCATTAGAAGAGAAAGAGGTTCTTTCTCGTGTATCTGTCTAGTTGTTGACCATTATTTAAGGTCTAGTCCAGAGCAGGTGTCAATGACAAACGTTTGAAAGATTGGATACATAAGTGAACAATTAATTGTACTCAATCTTCGATAATCACAAGACAGCGGGGAGGTAAACTGACTCCTCCTTCTACAGAATGGTAGTGCAGAAGAGAGGAAATTAGTGAGAAGCTGTACGAGGGCTGCTGTATGAGTTTCATAGGCTATACTTGGAAATGGCCATACCAATTCAAGACTGTCAACATAAGAACATGAGGCCAGTATTCTGTAGAAAAATTAATAAAATCATACATTGAATATTCATAGATAGGCAAATTTTAGTATAAATTTCTTGTAAGAAATCTTATGTCATATATGAACTATACAAGATATAAATAAAATATTCTTACCATTAAAAACAGTAAGAACAGTTACATTATGAAGAAGAGTTACTTTCTGTGTGGGGGCTTTTAGAAAGCTTTGTTTTGTATTTTTGAGGCAGGGCCTTAATGTCCAGCTCTCTTTAGCCTAAGAACTCACTGTGACAATTGTTTGGCTTCAATGTGTGGCATTGTTCCCTTCTCTACTCTGTGCAGGGGTCACAGGCATGCTTCAAATAACCTGGAGGAAATGTTTTAATTTTTCCGAAAATTGGAATCATTACTGTATAACACTGAGGCATATGTGAAAAAAATGAAGATTTATGTAAACGTATACCTCTAAGTTCAAAATAAATTAGAGGACATTTCTGCATTAAAACAATTGGTCACTTTTTGTGTTTTTATTTGGTTTTATATTGCTGAAACAATGCAGGAACACTGTTTATCATTTTAATATGTCAATTTGAAATGAAAACAAATGGTCTTCATTTGGGTCCTGAACAAATGGTGCGGGGTGGGGGGCTATTCTCCGAAGCTGTTGCCTCTCTGCAGAATACATTCTTCTAGCTGGGCTGCCTTGCTGGCCTCAGTAGGAAAGCATGTACCTAGCCCAGAAGAGGCTTGATGCGCCAGGGTGTGGGACAGTCTGGGGGTGGGGTGGGGCTAGGGCCTCTACTCTCTAAGTGGAGAGGGGGGGGTGGTGGAGGATAGGAGAGGGATTGTGGGAGGATGAGACCATGAGGGGGGCATCAATGTAAAGTGAATACATTTTTAAAAAAATTAAAACAAATGAAAGTGTAATCAGAGGGGTTGGAGAGATGGCCCAGTGGTTAAGAGCACTGACTGCTCTTCCAGAGGTCCTGAATTCAATTCCCAGCAACCACATGGTAACTTACAACCATCTTTAATAGGATCCAATGCCTTCTTCTGATGTCTGTAGACAACTACAGTGTACTCATATAAATAAAAAAAAATCTTAGAGAAAAAGAAAGTTTAATCTGAATTATGGGAACTGTGTAAAATACCCAGATTTCTACTACGATGATAATCCTTAAATTCTTTGCCTCCAAGTAGGGCACTAATATATATACATAGCACATTTCTTGATCCACTCATCTGTGGAAAGACAGTCTGATAAACAGTTGTGTAAGCATCTGTGGTAGATAAAGTCCTTTGTTATACAGCCAGCGATGTTATAACCAGGTTCTACTGTAGATCTATTTTCAGTTTTTGAAACAGTTCAACTGTAATTCCTATCATGGATACCCTAATTTAGTAATCCCACCAACAGCACATAAGGGTTCTCTTTTCCTTGCATGCTTTCTTGCACTTCTTGTTTGTTTTGTGAATGATAGCTACTCAATCTGACAGAAGGACATGGAACTCAACACTGCTTTAATTTTCTTTTTTTATTATTTTTTTTTATTTTTTCACTTTTTTATTAGATATTTTCTTTATAAACATTTCAAATTTCAAATGCTATCCCAAAAGTTCCCTATACCCTTCCCCGGCCCTGCTTCGCCACCCATCCACTCCCGCTTCTTGGCCCCTGGCATTCCCCTGTACTGGGACATATAAAGTTTGCAATACCAAGGGGCCTCTCTTCCCAGTGATGTCCGACTATGCCATCTTCTGCTACATATGCAGCTATGTCACTCTTTACCTGTGAGTTTTCTAGGCTCACAGTCTCCTTCCTCAAGTATCTCTCAAGTCGCTTCAAAGGATGATGAAACAGACAAGACACACTGACATAAGACTGACTGATCTGTTGTTAGTAATTATTATCAGTTTCCTTATTGAGTGGGAAGGATAGCAGTTCTACACGGTGTGTAGTTCATCTTGCAATTCAGTGGAAATGGACCCAGTTTGCAGGCTCTGTGTTTTGTGCTACACATCACTATTTATGATAGTATGTACTGTCAAGAAACATGGATGCTTCCACTGACAAGCTTGTTATTTCCGGATAGGTTCTGCATGAAATTTGGAAAATATAAGCATCTTCTGCTCCCATTTAAGTCACTCTATGTTTGGATATACTCATAATGATCCACGCTACAGTTTGTAGGTATTAAAGGCCATATAGGTATTTGTGGTACTAATTAGTTTTAAAATTATTTTAGGTATGTACATAGAATACACACACACAAAAATATATGCATGTATATGTATATTTGTATACATACACACACGCACACACACACACACACACACACACACACACATATATGTGCATATATGCAAGGAACCAAATGTATAAAATAAAATTAAAGAAACCACACATTTTTATTTATGTGTATGAGGGGGATCTTGTATATATATATATATATGTGTGTGTGTGTGTGTGTGTGTGTGTGTGTGTGTGTGTGTGTGTGTGTGTGTATGTGTGTGTGTTTGGAGGCTAGAAAAGAATATTGTATGGCCTGAAGCTAAAAGTACAGACAATTGTGAACTAAATGGTGTGGGTAGCTAAGAAGCAAATTCTGGTACTCTTCAAGAGCAGTATCAATCCAAACCATCTCTCCAGTCACTAGATACTTATTTTGTATGCAAACATATCAGAGAAATCTTACTAAGATTATTCTATTTTCTTGTTTTTCACAAATAAAATAACTTACATCTTTGAAAAATTGATGTTACACTAATTTTGTTCCCAATATATTCTATTTCTATGTGAATAGTGTGTTTATAATGTTTTTAGATAATTACTCTCTTAAAACATTTTGTTTCATGATTACATGTAGCAAAATACATTTTTCAGTTCCAGCATTCCCTGATGCCCTTGCTTGGTAACATTTACTTTTCGGCTATGCCCACAAAGGAATTCTAATTGGTTGTTTAAGGAGAAGCTTGTTTTCAATACCAAGTTCAAAATGCATGGACTTCAATTTGCATTCTATGTTTTTCTCCCAAATGTTGTACACTAGTGTCGACCACACAGATTATGTCACAAACAATAAAAATCTGGAGTCTGAATAAATTTTGAAATTTCTGTATTTGTACATAGTATTTCCACCGGAAAAAAAAAAGAACAAAAATTCACATGCAAGCATAGAGATGAGCTCTGTTCCTGTCGTACATTGATGTTGATTTTATTGCCTTTGGAACTGTATAACCTTGGGTTCAGTATTCTTACTGGTCCATGCAGAACAATAAGAAATCAGCTCAGACACAGTTGTTTTTAAAACTATTTTTAAAATGGTGTCTACAGATCCTGCTTCATTATTGGGACAGATGCTATAAACATCCCCTCAGCTCATAAAGAAAACAACAAAATTAATAAGGAAAAGATGCCAAAGGGTGGTAGAACTCAAGGTTAATGGATTGTATTGTGCATTTCAGCTGTAGATGTTTTTACTTTGGTCTTGTACTGAAGTTTACTGATGATACATTCATGATATAATTAAAATCTCTACAAAAGAGTTGTTCATGTATCATTCGAATATCTTTAATTATATGCAGCATCTACTGAGAGGAATGTTTGCATTTGCTTATTTCTCATCAAAAATCTCACTTTTGTGTAATGGATTTATCAATTATTAGGCTGAAAATGATTTCAGAACTCTGACATCTAAGACTATTTTTTGCTTGCTTCATTGGCATAGATAATGAATGGAATCATACAATCTATGTTGGACCCCCATTCCTTTGTACAGCATTGGGTCTTTGCATGGAGGCTTTCTGTTACAGCTCACTCATTTCAGTTGTTAGAATTCCAATGAATGCTTATTGATTTTACTATTAACTGATGCTAAACTGCTTTTGTTTGGTGCTAATTTAAAATACATGGCTGAGAAACATTCCTGGAATTATGTTTGCCATATTCCTATAATAAAAATTATTTACCAGTGGTCACATTTTAGCTAAATAGAACAACCTTTATGGGTTACAAATATGTGAATAATAGGGTATGTGATTTGTTCAAACTTAGCAAAAAAAAAGTCTTTCAAAGATTTTTGTCATAATTTACACACTAGTAGTTCACACTAATAATTCATCTTTCAGGTGTTCCTTGCTATTATTACATGTTTGATATTTTCTCTTTATTTTCATTTTACCATTCTCTGGTAGATGGGGCTTTAAATTATATGATTAATAATTAAACTATGACCACTTTATACAACTATTTACTTTTGTGTACCAAAGCTATAAATATGTGAACTTATATTGGATATGAGTTGGACCACTATTCGAAGGACTACCTTTTGTATGTGTCTACCTTTGTACCTTTTCATATTCATCATTTAATTGGGTTGCAAAGCTGTCTCACTTATCAAGGCTCCAATGTATTTTTAGTTAGCATCACAAATACAGAAACCATTATAATGCTATGTGTTTTTTTTTCAGTCAGAAATGTAAATTTATACTACATAATGCTCAATAATTTAAATTTGTTTTTTTAACTCTCATATTTAATTTTTCCATTGATATTTTTGTCTTCTTTTGGCTGATGAACAGTTCACACTCTTCTTAACCTGAAACCTAACAATTTTCTTTTTATTCTCTTGGTTTAATCATCTGAACATAATTTAACAAGTGGTTTGCTTCATAAAATTGTAGAACACTTACCTATTCGGATTAGTTAAAGTGACTCCTGATTTTACTTTTATTATACAGAAAGAAAAATTGTGTGATTGCCAAGCCCCTGCATTGAAAGTTTAGTATCTAAAGATAATTTCTGATACAACATGCATTGCAGGGCTTCACTCAATACAAAGAAGATGCAAATTTAATTTTTTTCTCTGTGTGTGTGTGTGTGTGTTCATGAAGAAGAACTAAAGCACATAGCACTCCTTTATTTTTTCTCTCTCTTTTTTTAATTAGGTATTTTCCTCATTTACATTTCCAATGCTATCCCAAAAGTCCCCCATACCCAGCCCCCCCAATCCCCTACCCACCCACTCCCCCTTTTTGGCCCTGGCGTTTCCCTGTACTGGGGCATATAAAGTTTGCAAGTCCAAAGGGCCTCTCTTTCCAGTGATGGCCGACTAGGCCATCTTTTAATACATATGCAGCTAGAGACAAGAGCTCCGGGGTACTGGTTAGTTCATATTGTTTTTCCACCTATAGGGTTGCAGTTCCCGTAGGACTCCTTCTAATTTTGTCTAACAAGATGTGAATAAGTTCGGCTACTGTCTCTCACTGCCACCAACTGAACTGTTTCAACCACCCTACAATCTTTATCATTAAATTGTGAGCTAAAATAAACCTCCTCCTTTAACTTGTCTATGTCAAATACTCTGCTAAAGTAATGGCAAAAGGAATTAATGCAGAAAATTACTTCCAAGCTTGTGGTTGTTTTAAGAAGCCTGACAGTGTGGCTCATAGAAATCAGGGGACCCAGATGCGATAAGATTGTTGAAGAGTTTGTAATGGCAGGCTACAGATGCGCTTAGGTTGTCTTAGATTAATTGACATTCCAGGAGTTTTAGACATGAAGTTTTGGACAGGAATATGCAGTACATGGTGAGGCATTCATGTTACACTTTGTAACTCATCTCCATAAATTTCTGGCAAGTTTGAATGTTGCTGAACTCAACAATATTGGACTAATTTATGTGTTAGGAAAAATTTTATGAGATTAAACCTTTGAAGCTGTAGCTTTCACACTTCATTTGATTTTAAAGATTTATTTTGTTTTATGTTTATGAAAATTTGCCTGTATGTATGTACATATGTATGTATGTATGTATGTATGTATGTATTTATGTGTATCATGTATATGCCTGTTGCCTGCAAAAGCCAGCAAATAGTGTTGTATTTCCTTGAAATAGAAGTTCAGATGGTGCTGAGCTAACATGTGGGTTCTGGCAACTGAACCTGGGTCCTCTGCAAGAACAGCAAATGCTCTAAACTACTGACCCATCTCTCTGACCACAACCTTTGTTGTTTCTCTTTGTTTTTAATCAGTCTTAAAGTATGGATTCAAAGAAAAACAGTCCATGAAAGACATTAAAATTAGTTCAGGAAAGATAAATGAGTCATCACAGTATGGACATGCAAACATGATAAGTGGATTGAAAAATGACTCTCACTGCTAAAAAGAACACCACCATTTAGAGAAACTATATCCTTTGATCAATGAGATGGTGGGACTGAAGTCCTAAACCCAAGACCTCATATATACAAGGCTCGGGGTCTAAAAATATACATGATTTGAAGTATTAAAGGAAAAACAACTATGGAAAGGTGAAATAAAATGACCAAAAATCTAGTAAAAATTGCTAAAAATATAGACTAAAGTATGAAATTAAAAGTTGCCTAAGGCAAAAACATGAATGGAGATAAAGGATGAAATGAGAAAGTTTAAAAAATCATCATTGTAAGATCATTGTAGTTTATTTCTGTTGCTGTGATGAGGAAGCCTGGCCAAAATTAAAACAAAACAAAAAGAAACAAAACAACAACAACAAAAACAACAAACAACAAGGGAAGATAATGTTCATTTGACTTACAAGCTCTGGTTACAGTTCATCCTGGGGAGAAGTCAGGAAAGAGCTGTGAGGGTCACATCGCATTCATGGTCATTGTAAGACTGTAGTGAATGCACCCATGTGGTGCCTGCCTGCATCAACTAGCTTTATTCTCTCCTATATTGATCAGGAGCCTCTGACTGGAAAATTATGATGTTGCTCACAATTGGCTGGTTCTTTATACATACACTAGCAATGAAGAGTTACTCAGAGATATCCCTGTAGGCCAACCCATTCTAAAATAATTTCTCAATTCAAACTCTTTTCCTGGCTAGTTCTTGGTTGTGGCAACTTTACACATAAATCAAACTATTATAAGGGTAGATAGAAAACAAAAAACTGACTTTGTGATGGATAATTACAAACCAAGATTTCATTTTTTGAGATTTATTAAAATTAATAGATTATAATCTAATGAAAATGTGCAAAGAAATTTAGATAGAATATTAGAGGACTAAATATAGAATAAAATACTTTTTAAATTTTAATAATACTATAAAACGGAATAAGAAGGAGAAAAATCTAACCAAAAATATTAAACAGTATGGAAAAATAAGGGACCTGTCTTTTTTTGTCCTATAATATTGGAATCGGCAGATGTATGCAGTAGGCAGCTAGTGAGTAGTCTCTTCACATACCTCCTGTTCAAGCTGGTATTAATATACTTCATGAGTATAATAAACACTTATAAATATCCTTTGGGGTGATAAAAAGATCAGAAAAGAATTATCTAGCATTAATAAACTCAATATATTTTACTATCACAGAAAATGTAAGTTAATTTCATCCTGCTTGCAGACTGCAGGGATGGCTCCCAGAACTTGTTTCCTTGGACTCATGACAAAGATCTTGTACAGCAGGCTCTATCAGAGCCAATCTTCCTTGGCCTGGCGGTGAGTCCCAGGAGTCCTAGATGCGCTTAGCAGACACAGCTCAGCTTGGATAACAGGAAACTTGGCTCCAGAAATGTCTTGCAAATCTCTTACTTCTGAATTGCTGTGGGAACTTTTCAAAGCTTCCTCTACATTCGCATCCTGTTTGTGAAACTCAATGAAAGATTAAAGTTCTCTTCCTGCATATCAAGCAGAGCTGGCAAAACTGCAGGGAAATGCATTTGAGATATTAAGTGCACATCTGAACTGGTCAGGACCTCCACCATACTTCAGCTAATGTCAGTTGCTTCAGGTCCACATTTTCAGAAATTCCTTCAAGGGGCTCTTACAGGTGATGGTCAGAGAAACCAATTTTCTTATTAGCATTCTTCTCATTCCTATGCCAAGAAGATAATGATTCAAAGAACAATGTCACTCCTGTGTGAAGCAAAGGAAGAGAGAAAGCAAAAGAATAATGGTCGCTAGCTGAAGATGAAGAATTTGCCATGCTACCTGGAAAGATCCAGACACATACACAACCACACTCATTGAAGATAGTGGGAACAATCTGTATGTATGATTACAGATTCAAAGAATCAGAACCACCAGCCTAAAGAGGAAGAATGTAAGGTTACAGGTGAGTCCAGGAGAAGACAGTAGATTTCTGAAATTTAGAAATGATACAGAAGTGAAGATTAAGAACAAACTCATTTGGGATGATCTGAGGCATGGACACTAACAGAGGATGGAGTCTGCAGGCACATTCAGGTATGACCTGGACTCTTGTATTTCCTGAGTGAAGCTGTCTCCATGATGACATGACTCATACTTTTATACATTAAGTATTGTGTCTGAATTTCTCTTCCATGTTTGAACATCAGATCTTGACATGCCTTCACAAATCCCAGATATACAAGTCCAAAGAAACCTTAAATACATTCCCCATTGTTGAGGGATTGAACAGCGAGACTTGGGAAAAGAGAAATTATAAAAAGCAAGAAACCATAAATATAGACTCCATAAATCTCAAAGACTCA